>NW_019416598.1:140808-207016 GCF_000390285.2 Anoplophora glabripennis
AGAAAAGTTGAAGATATATCTCTAAATATTTATGACACTGTATTGACTAATTCATGTGATTCTATACGTTTCTTAGGTCTATATTTAGATAAAAACTTAAATTGGAATTCACACTGTGAAAAAATCATAGCTACTTTGAATAAATTAAGATATGTTTTTATTAATTTACGATGTGTCTTTGAAATAAAACAATTATTGAATGTTTATTATGCAAAGGTTGAGTCGGTATTGAGATACGGAATATATTTTTGGGCCATTTCTACAAACAGTCAAAAGGTTTTTATTGCACAAAAACGTATTATTCGATGTATTGCTAATATAAATCTAAATGAGACATGTAGACCTTTTTTCAAAAAGTACGGTATATTAACGTTGACATGTTTATACATTTTTGAAATATGTAATTATGTTTTCAGTAAATCAAGTTCTTTTAATTTGAATGAGAATGTTCATGCTCATGATACGCGACAAAGACATCATTTCTATTTACCGTTTGCAAAATTAAATATGACTAAGAATTCACCTAATTGCATTGGATTAAAGATATTTAATAAACTACCTCATTGTATAAAGTCTTGTCGTAGTCAAACTGAATTCAAACAGATGTTGAGAGGTTACCTGATTGAAAATGTTTTCTATTCTTTAACTGAATATTATAATTCTGTAAACTAGTTTTGTATTGTATATATTAATTTTTGTACTTTGTTGGTGTTTTTTGGAGTGTATTTTTACTTCCAACTCTTTGTGACTATTCCCATACAATGTAATATTGTCTCAGTGGAAAATAAATTATTTATTTATTTATTTATCTATGAATTCAGATATCTGGTATAGAAAACCACCCACAGTTTTAGCCTGATTAAGCGAGGATGACGCGAAAGATTGCCCCTAAACTCATCTACATCTACTGGCGCTATGACGGTGCATTACCCTTAAAGCCAAAGTTTAAATCTAAAAATACAACCGTTAAACACACTGTATTAAAAGGCATCAGACGCGGTTGGGATGTTTTTAGCCTGCCTTTGGGAAATCGAAGGTTTTCTTCCATGGAGATTAAAAACCGTCGAAGGCTTTCATTATAATTATTTGTGGGTGTTGGTGAAGTTTTTTAATCCTTCGCAGAACTGTAGGTGTACGCGAATTAATTAACTCGCTTTGATGAGGGAAACGGCAATCGGGTAAACAATGTTCGCCGGGAGGAGTGTGTGTCGGACGTGTTTTAACGTTGGTCCCGACCGGCTTTGCCACATTTTCCCTTTCGCCCCATTCAGGATTGTTTATTAAAAACAACCTCAAATAACGTTGTTTCCCGAATAATCTTCTTTGTGAGGATTTGAAAATCTGACACCTTTTTAATAAACCTGTATCGGATCCATCCGAATGGTCCAAATTGTAACAGAAAAAAATTGGGATGTCACCACAGCTGGACCGACAAAAACAAAAGAGTTTAATGCAAATGCACAATTAAACCATATAACCTTAAGACTCTAGCTTCCAACGCCAAATCCAATTAACCACATCCCATAAACATTTAACCCAATGATATTAAAAACTGATAAGCCCAGAACCCAAATCCCAATAACCCTATAACCCCATAACCCCATAACCAAGGAAATAAATCATACGCAATCTGTATTAATGCAAAACATCACATAGATGAGGATTCCTTGAAAATCCAAGTGCTCAAATGTCACATTTCAATACGTTTTCTGACGCTGTTAATTTCTATATATTGTTTTAGCAATAAGAGGAAATAAGAAGATGTAGTTATTTTATTGTTTTACATTAAATATATCCCGAAACGATAGTAATAAAATAATTTTTATAAAAAAAATGTTTTACAACCAATTATGTAATTATGACCTGTTCTCCCAGTAAATTAATAATTACTTAAGAAATTATATGGTTACGAAGAAAAAAAATGTACTTAATATCTCCCACAGACAAAGTTCTATTCTATTGTCGAATTTAACTGAAACTTCTAGCTAAAAATAATTATATAATGTTTGTAAATGTTATTATCTAATTCACTGTTATAAGATTCTAGTGTAGTTCCTTTTAAGTTATTTCTGTCCAATTTTCTTTGTACCATCCCGTATCTTGATTTGCCTGGTATTGTTTTATCTTCTCTTATTTTGTACTGGCTAGGATGACGACCAAATCATTCAGGCCGAGTATGTATCCCATTTACGTTAAAATGTTATGTTAGAAATAACATTTGTAAATAACATGCCGTAATAACATAAGTATCCGTCAGACATGCTATTTAATTGTAATGAAATGAAACGAAACACGGCCGCTATTTTATGTTGTACGTCCCCGTTATTTACGAGTTTGCGCTCTACGTTGTAGGTATTTGTTTCATGTTTCATAACAACAGACTACGACTACCGGCAGAACGAAACCATCACAATTAAAACTTATTAATGCTTTATGACAACAGTTTGCTACTAAAGTTAATTTATTGAGCATGAATTTGGGGAAAAACCACACAAAACAAAAAAAAATTAAAAGACGTATTTTTTTTTTCGGCGGAAAAACATGTTTAGGGGTGAAATACATCTTCAAAGTTCGCCCCTGCTCAAAACAGATTTTTCTAAATATCTGGGGTTCTCATCAATATTTTGGAACGAATCAAAATGCAAAATTACTTCTTATAAAAAACCAGTTGTTTCATTAGTGTTTTCGTGTTTGGGGGTTGCTACCCTTATTTTTTATTTCAGACTATATTTTTCAAACAATTTTTATAGGTATATAAAAAATTCATATTTGTTAAAAAAAATTAAAAATATGATTTATGTAAATAAATTGACAAAATTAAGTTCTCTTTTTAAGGGGTGAACAACCCCCTAGTGTGCGAAAAATTTCTGTGCTGACTAGAATTAACATTTTAAAATAAAAAGTTTTTACTTTTTCTCTAATCATACGAATAATTTTTTCTATTGGTCTAAAACGGATTTAAACTGATGCAAACTACCCCTGCTGTTCATCAACTACCCCTGCTGTTCATCCCCCAATAAACGGGTTCAGTAATTTCCATTTTGTTTCATTCCAAAATATTTATTAGAATCCGAGATATCACGGATATACTGTTTTTGGGGGTGAACATCAGGGGTAGTTTGCATCTGTTTAAATCCGTTTTAGACCAAGAGAAAAAATTATTCGTATGATTAGAGAAAAAGTTAAAACATTTTTCGCACACTAGGGGATTACTAGGGGGTTGTTCGCCCCCTAAAATGAGAAATTATTTTTGTCAATTTGTTTACATAAATCATACTTATTTTTAATATTTTGAATCAATATGAATTTTTTATATATAAAAAATGTTTGAAAATATACTTTGTTTTCCTGAAATAAAAAATAAGGGTTGCAACCCCCAAACACGAAATCACTTGTGAAACATTTTATTTTTTTAAAAGAAGTAATTTCCATTTTATTTCATTTCAAAATATTGAGATGTCACAGAAATATTTTGGGGGTGACCATGAGGGGTAGTTTGCATCCGTTTAAATCTGTTTGCGGCTAATAGAACAAATTATTCGTATGATTAGAGAAAAAGTAAAAACTTTTTATTTTGCAATGTTAATTCTAATCGTACAGACATTTTTAGCACACTAGAGGGTTGTTCACCCCCTAAAAAGAGAACTTTATTTTGTCAATTTCTTTACATAAATCATATTTTTTATTTTTTTTAATATGAATTTTTATATATATAAAAAATGTTTGAAAAATATAGTTTTTCTGAAATAAAAAATAAGGGTAGCAGCCTCCAAACACGGAATCTAATGTGAAACATTTGTTTTTTTATAAGAAGCAATTTACATTTTTTTTCATTCCAAAATATTGATTAGAACCCCAGATATTTAGAAAAAACTGTTTTGGGGGGTGAACTTTGAGGATGTATTTCACCCCCTAAATATGTTTTTCCGCCGATAAAAAAAATATGTCATTTAATTTTTTATGTTCTACAACCGAGTCTACAACATATATAAAAATATGGGAAATCGGAGAGTTCGGGTTAGGGTAGTTTCCTTGTTAGATTCTTCGTTTGATTTAACCTAACAATAATTTTAGGGTAAATACTTATATATACGTACGTTATAGTATATATTACTACCTAATTACTTAAATTTTACAACTTACCTTCGATGTGCGTTTATAAAACCGGCAAGTAAATGGAAATTTAACAAGCCGTTCATTTTCATTAGACAAATAACACCTACGTTAAACTATAGCAACACCAAATTCCTTGCCTTTAAGAAACTCTTTTATAATTTAAGATAACATGTTACAGACTATTTTATGTTGTACTTATCCGTTATTTATGAGTTTGCATTTGTTTCATGTTTCATAAACTAAAAGACATCTGGCAGTTATATGAGTTTTTGTCTAATACTGTCTCTTGTTCATAATAATTTTGCATAATTATTATTAAAAATGTCAACACAAAAGCGTCTTCAAAAAGCAACAAAATTGCAATACGAGTATTTGCTAAAAATGGTCTTAATTCCTCAATAACATGCATGTTATATCTTAACAGGTAATGTTAACAACCCTGAAATAACATAACTGTTATTATGATAAAATGGGATACATACTCGGCCTGATTATGTATTACGTAAGTGAGTTGCCTAGGTCCTTTTGAATCTTTAAATTCTAATGTGACTTCTAACAGCTAACGTTGGTAAATTTCTGTATATTCACTTGTTATTTTTATCATGTCTGTATTTTATTCCCTGCATTTTAATTATAAATAACATCCCTACTTTGATATTTGCCTTAATGTTCAATTTTTACAATTTTATCATGTCAACTGTTTTGTTTTTATTTTAGAACAACGTTTCTCGACTGACCCCTGGGATTTCTAGCAGTTCTTAAATAGATTTGTTACAAACAAATTACTGTCAGTTACTTTTCTGGAAATATTCCAGAATTCCATATTACATGAACACTTTTTATCACAAACTGTGGGTTTATACTAATATTGTCTTTAATTGTAATCCTTATATGTACTTCAATTTTCAAACTTTTGATATGTAACACTTTTTGTCTAATACTTTTACAAAATACCCTCCTTACAACTTTTTTCATACAAATTGACAACTATATTCGCAAATTCATATATTTTTATTATCTTATTAAAAAAAAAATAATGTTCTATTATATTGTACCGTTAATTTTTTCTTTATTTTTGGATTTACTGCAGAATACCAATATAATCTTACTGAAATGTTGTACTGAACACCGATTTAATATATGAAAATTATGGTTATTTTATACTGTAGTAACATTTTTTTTTAAATCTGATAACGAAAAATACAGTGGAAAAGGTAATATAGGAAATAATTGGCTACATTATTGCATTTGGAAGATTAAGAAGATATGATTTGGTAAAGCTCTCGATAGATGATATAGACGACAAAGGAATTGTTGTGGTAAATATTGAAGATGCAAAAACTGGAGTACCAAAATCTTTTACAATTGTGGAAAATGAAATGCACGCTTTCCAGTATTGACAGTATATATCTTTGCGACCAAAAGAAATTAAAAAACGGCGGTTATTTTCTGACATATCGGAATGGTCGATGTCATAGCTAGTACCATGCGAAACATCGCCATAGTTTTAAAAATGTTGTCACCGCCGTTCTTGGGGGTGAATATTCGAAACATTTAGAATTGTTCAAATTTCGTGGCTGAAAACGTACATAGGTATTGGATTTTTNAATTTTTACAATTTTATCATGTCAACTGTTTTGTTTTTATTTTAGAACAACGTTTCTCGACTGACCCCTGGGATTTCTAGCAGTTCTTAAATAGATTTGTTACAAACAAATTACTGTCAGTTACTTTTCTGGAAATATTCCAGAATTCCATATTACATGAACACTTTTTATCACAAACTGTGGGTTTATACTAATATTGTCTTTAATTGTAATCCTTATATGTACTTCAATTTTCAAACTTTTGATATGTAACACTTTTTGTCTAATACTTTTACAAAATACCCTCCTTACAACTTTTTTCATACAAATTGACAACTATATTCGCAAATTCATATATTTTTATTATCTTATTAAAAAAAAAATAATGTTCTATTATATTGTACCGTTAATTTTTTCTTTATTTTTGGATTTACTGCAGAATACCAATATAATCTTACTGAAATGTTGTACTGAACACCGATTTAATATATGAAAATTATGGTTATTTTATACTGTAGTAACATTTTTTTTTAAATCTGATAACGAAAAATACAGTGGAAAAGGTAATATAGGAAATAATTGGCTACATTATTGCATTTGGAAGATTAAGAAGATATGATTTGGTAAAGCTCTCGATAGATGATATAGACGACAAAGGAATTGTTGTGGTAAATATTGAAGATGCAAAAACTGGAGTACCAAAATCTTTTACAATTGTGGAAAATGAAATGCACGCTTTCCAGTATTGACAGTATATATCTTTGCGACCAAAAGAAATTAAAAAACGGCGGTTATTTTCTGACATATCGGAATGGTCGATGTCATAGCTAGTACCATGCGAAACATCGCCATAGTTTTAAAAATGTTGTCACCGCCGTTCTTGGGGGTGAATATTCGAAACATTTAGAATTGTTCAAATTTCGTGGCTGAAAACGTACATAGGTATTGGATTTTTGAAACCGAGTAAGTTGTGCGAAACTAAATGTGTACTGTGTAACCAGCAGGCAAAAATACATTCGGTTGCATACTGTTCAGGATTGTAAAATATCTTGGCTAGGCTGATACTAAAATGTCATTGTTTGCGTCGTACATCGGCAACTCTTCTCGTAGATGCAGGTGCAGATATGATAACATTGAAAAGACATGGAAAATGGAAGAGTGATACTGTAGCATCGGGATATATAGAACGTCCAAGAACAAAATATAGAATATATAGGATATAGAATATATAGAACGTCCAAGAGCAAAATATCTCGTTTAATAGCAGAAGTCAAAAGAACTAGTGATGACAATTTTTGTGAATTGATTGTGAGGGAAAATGAACAACATTTATTCGATGGCAAAGAAAATTTAGGTAGTTTTTCTGGTGTTACTGGTAAAGGTTCGTCTTCAAATTGTATTTTCGTTTTTACAGACCATTGTAAATGATTTTTGTTATTAATTTAAGGCAAAATAAATTTTTTAATTACTATATTTTGCATATTAAATGCATGTGCTTGAATTTTCTTTATTAAACTTGGCTTTCTGTGTATTAAATTATGTTTTCTTGATTTCGGTTTCTGGCTTTCTCAATTTTTTAAATTTATTTTCATATCCTGTACATTTCAATGTTCTAATATATTACTCTGTTCAGAAAAATGAGACTATTCCAAAAAGTGACAAATATACAGGGGGCTACATTCACAAAAAACAAACGCTTGTTTTATATCTTCGAAATGCAAAAGTCAATTATATTTTTATATATTTCTTTGATAACAATAAAATTTCCTAAAACCCTTGTTATTTACCGTTTTTTCCCAGAAGAAGGGGTAATTTGGGATGAATTTTGTATCGCTTTTTGTACGAAACGGTTGGAAATTATAAAAATACCTGTTAAATTTAGAAAGATTTAAAAAAAATTAAAAAATACTTGGGGCATTTAATTGCTGACCAAAATAAAATATAGGTAGGTAGAAGTAAAAGTTTTATTATGACAAAATTCGTGTTAAATTTCAAAATAATTAAAAAACAAACAAACAGACATTGGCCGACGAATACGACGCGGAAAGAATTAGCTGAATTTGGTCAGAATTACACGCTTCGGGGGATCGTGTGGCGGTAACGTAAATATCGCATTATGTGTTATTGCCGTTGAAAGGGAAGTTAAATTAATTTCCTACCCCATCCAAGCCAGTTAGCAGCTTCCCCTTATTTATTATCCCATTTTGTCAAGTTCAAGTCTTGCGACGCACTACCTCATCAACGACTAATAGATTATTAAAACTGAAACTGGTACATTACGCTGGTGTTTATTCTGCGTTAGACCCTAATTCACCGCGAGCCTTCGAGAAATGTGTCTAAAATTTACCTTGAGCTTGGATCCTGTTGTTCAATTCAGAGTTGGGCAGAAAGTAATCGAACTAACTAATAAATGCGTCATTCAGCACTATGTATGTATAATGGCGGGTCCACACTGATGCGAACAGTGCTATGTTCACTAACAATACGGTGACCAAATGAAAACGAAACAGAACCATTTTCAGGAACTGCGTCAAGATTGTAGAAAAACGCTCAGACCCGTCGATTTTAGATTCTTTGCTGGTATTTTTGACACCGCCACTTTCACCCCCAAGCAAGGGTAAGCATCACTCCAAAATATTTAAATGGCATTGGGGGTTGAGTAATATTTCTTTTGAAAGCTCTTACAATTCTCTTTACAACAGACTTTAAATTTTATAATTCCGCCCAATACTTATTAAGAATTTTGATTTTAAAGTTGAAACTTATGTACAAACAATTAGTAACGGTAAAAATGTCAGTCATTCGAGTTAAGTACGCCAATGGTATAAATTTAGTATTTCTTGCGTTACATTGGTTTTTGGCGATTTGTTATCACTTTCGTAAAAAAAAACACAATTGTAAAAAACAGAAATGAATGCTATACACACACAATGAACGTAAAATTAGTGGATTCCAAATTATTTTCTAGTATTATTTGGAAGCGTTGGTTGGTAGTTTATTTAATTGTGTTTTTGAAAATTAAACACTATGGTTTATTCCATTGCGGAAAGGGTAGATATCATTTCGCTTTACTTTATGAACAATAAATGTGCGAATAGAACAGCTCAGCTATTTAATGAACAACATCAAGATCGACATGTCAGGAGGAAGTATGTTCTAGAGTTAGTAAAAAAATTTCAAGAGACAGGGAACGTAGCCAATAAAAAACGAGAAATTGAAAAACCTATAGTTAATAAAGCTAGTGAAGTTGCAGTTTTGGGACAAGTTCATCTTGATCCTACATTAAGTACGAGGCAGCTGGCATCTGCGTCTGGGATCAATCGAACTAGCATACAAACCATTTTGAAGAAGAATAAATTCCATCCATACAAAATACATTTAGTCCAGGAACTTCATGAGGATGATTATGACCGCCGTTTGCAATTTTGCGAAATAATGAGTGAGCGAGCAGGGAACGATCCACAGTTCCTTTTTAACATCTGTTTTTCTGATGAATGCAGTTTTTTCTTGAACGGGACGGTAAATCGTCACAATTGCCGCTATTGGTCCGATTCAAACCCAAGAGTTTTTCACGAGGTGCATACACAGCAACCGGAAAAATTAAATGTATGGGCTGGAATTTTCGGTGACCGGCTGGTGGGTCCTTTTTTTCTACCTGGTAATTTGACTGGCCAAATGTATTTGCAATTATTAGAAGACGCTATTGATCCTGCCTTGATGACTGATATTATTGAAAATGTTCCAGAGTATGATCATTTGATTTGTCAACAGGACTGTGCTCCTCCGCACTATGCGTTAATTGTCCGTTAGTATTCATTAACAATATTTGCTAACAATGTAAATAGCGTCCACACTGACACGAACAATAATATCTAACTCTGTTCGCTAACAGTGTTCACGAACGATGCGTCATTTTACAAGCTTGTATTTAACCTCACATAAATGTTTGTATGTTTAGTTCAAATCTTGCAAGCCAAATTTGAACCACTTCCTCTAAACTTGTTCAGATCTGATGACAATACACTAAAATGATAGAAATAACCTGATGCCGCAGCCAGGATTGTCTCTTCATGAGGGCACTCCTCAACGATTAGTAGCAGAGGCGTTACTTGAAATGGAAAGATTGAGAAATATTTAACTAAAAAGGTGTAAATAAATGAAAAGTAAAAAAATATTTTAAAAAGAAGCTTTTATTAAAATGCAATAGAAAGAAAAAAATAAACCAATAAGGAGTTCATAAAACCCATAATGTTGTGTAAACCCCAAACACACAAAAGAGTTGACTATGGCTGCTCTAAAAGCTCCATCATCCTTTTCAAGGAATCCACTTATTTCAGAAACACCCTGTATACGGTATCTCAAACTCGATAGTATGGGCCTTTCTGTTAAAAAGCTTCCTTGTTTCTAATAAATTTTTATTAGAGAATTTTTTCTGTATTACTTTCTGTATTAAAAGTTATAAGCAATATCCTCCTAAAGAGTCTCAAAAGAAATACCTTCTAGAAACCACATTAGCGGTGGAAGGATCAAGTAGTAGTTGGAAAATAATTGAATGTTCGTTGTTTAAAGTGCATAAATGTCACAAAATACTTACCCAATACGAACGTCAAACGTTATAACTTTTGTGCTTACAAACTGTTTTCTCATTCAGAAAAAGTTGATATGTTGCTAATTTACGGCGAGTCATAAAAAAATTCAAAAAGAGCTATAGAGTTATATCGAGAAAGATATCCAGAGCGCCTCATTCCTGATCATAGAATCTTTACAAGATTGGAGGCGACCTTGCGACGAAATGAAGATGCATTTTCTGTTCGGAAAAATCAAATTGACCGAAGGGTAAGAAACAATGTTAATACAGCTAGACTGTTACAGTATTTCGAACAAAATCCACGAAATTCTTTACGGCAGGCTAGCCGAGAATTGAATTTGAATAAATCAGCCGTTCAACGAATTTTAAAGACCAATGGGTATCATGACCACAAAATTCACAATTTGGAGTACCTATTTGCCTTGACTTAATTTATGTCATTTATGCACTTTAAACAACGAACATTCAATTATTTTTCAACGACTAGTTGAACCTTCCAACGCTAATTTAACACCACGTGTCCCAAAATTTATTTAAAATTTTTGTATCTTCACAGTAGGCCCATACATAAGAGAATTATTACGTTTGTGTTTTTAATACAAATGTTGATATTGTATTACAGAAGTTTCTTTAATAATTTCATATCCCACTTCTGATGATATTAAGAGAAACGCTGAACTGGTATTAACACTGGAATTACTTTGTCAAAATAATGATACTCTCCGGTATTTAACACACAAGTTGGGACATATATTCGTTCCTGTCGAAGCTATTTTAGTCGATATAAAAATAAATCTCGCCAAATATTTGATACCTCCGTCACACACCTGTCTTATATGATCATCCAGGGCTAGTCACACCAGCACCGGTCTCTAATTTAAGCCGTGTTTTCGTTTTATTAGTTAGTTTTGGGCTATTTGCAATAGAGAGCAGTGTGTGTAATGAAGCCTTGTGTCGGGCGCTGATAATATAGCTCGACCGCATTGTGTGGGCGGTAGACAGCGGCGCCTCCAACGATTTGTCCTCCACCCGGCTGCATTTTGGTCGTACAGATTCAAATTGAATTTGCATCGAATTCGATGGGTCGATCGCAATTTATTCTTCAAGTGAACAGTAAAATACGTAAGAATTTAAATATAACGAGCGTTCAAATAAAAACGTGGTCAAGTTGGTTCTGAAAATTTGGACGTAGGGCGTAGCGTATAGCAAATGAACTTAAACGTCATCTGTCAAAGCGCTATATCGCCGCTATCAATTTGAATATTTTCGTTTTAAAAAGCGTTTAAAATGGTGTTTTCTCAAGAACAAAAAGTGTTTATCATAGAGTCCTACTTTAGAAATGGACGCAAGATTGATGGAATATGGAAGTATTCTATTGAGGAATGTTTCATAGAATTTCAAAATCAATTTCCCGGCGTTGTTGAGTACAAAATTTTTCAAAGTGCAGTTCAGCGTTGTGTTAATGTTTTTCGTGAAACGGGCAGTGTAACAAGAAAAGAAGGAAGCGGCCGACCTAAAAAGCGGACTGAAGAATTAAAAGAAAATGTCCAACAAATAATGGAAAATGCGCCAAGAACTTCTGTACGTGTTTTATCACAAATGGTGGGAGTATCAGTCGGTACCTGCCACACAGTGTTAAAAAAAGATTTGCGTTTGTTCTCCTATCGTTTAACTTGTCAGCAAGAACTTCATGAAGTTGATTTTCCGCGACGGGCTGTATTTTGTGAATGGTTTTTAAACAACTACGGTGAACTTCATAATATCACCTTTTTTTCTGATGAAGCCTGGTTTCATTTAAGTGGTTACGTAAACTCACAGAATATGAGAATGTGGTCTTCTGAAAAACCAGATAACTTTTTTGTCGAGGGCCCTCTACACGCTCAAAAAATTGGAGTTTGGTGTGCTCTCAATCGAAGGAGGATTTATGGACCTATTTTTTTTAATGGTACTCTTACTGCGCAAAGGTATAGAGAAGAAATTATCGCTCCTTTTGTTAACCAGCTGGAAGAAAACGAAATTACAAACTTTTACTTTCAACAAGATGGCGCAAGGGCACATACGGCAGGCGAGACGATGAATATGTTGAGGGAAGTTTTCCAAAATCGACTAATAAGTCTCAATGCTGAACATGAATTTCCACCGAGGTCATGTGATATTACGCCGTGTGATTTCTTTTTGTGGCCTTACCTTAAAAACACTATTTTTGAACTGCCTATTCCTGATTTAAACCATCTGCAGGCTCGACTTATAGACAAGATTCGTGAAATTAACAATACCCCGAGCATCTTAGAAAATGTCTTTAATTCTTTGAGGAACAGGTGTGAAAAGTGCTTGGAACAAGGAGGGGGACACTTTCAGCAGCTGCTTTAATTTATTGTTATAACAAGGAGGGGGACACTTTCCGCAGCTCCTTTAATTGTTTGTTATTGTTATCACGATTATTCTTTAAAATAAAGTTATATAGTCATTAACGTTATTGAAACTGACAGCTGCTATACAGCTCGTTGAGAAATGAGGTTAAGTTGGTCGCTATAAGCTACTCCCTACGTCCAATGTGTCAGAGCCAACTTCGACCACGTTTTTATTTGGACGCTTGTTATAATAATGTTAACTCTAAACAGGCTGTTACAAATTCGCTTCTCACTACAGGGATCTCGGAAACGGTAAGAGATACGAAGTAGTTTAAATCGGGGCAAAGTTGCGTAATCAGGGGACCAACATTATGCCTCTAAAAAATCAAGGCTAACATGATTAGTTTTCGAAATATTTGAAAAAAAACGAAATTGTGGAAATCCGTTTTTGTTTCATTTCAGCCTTGTTGGAGGTGATATTAAAAAAGAACAACACTTTCTCATGGCTACTTTTTGCCTCGCTCGAATGGCATAATCAATTTTTATATGTAACGTTTCGTCGCTCCAGAACCATCATCAACTTTAGTTGTACAAGTACAACGTCAGTTTAGCGTCTATCAAAAAAATAACTTCTTTCTTAAGGCACAATTTTTTATCATATCATTTACCTTTTATCTCGGTCACGTGGTGTCGGTGTCTTTTAAACGTTTATTTTAGCATTAACTCTGGTATTTTTAGTTTATTGTACAGAATTAATTTAATTTTTTTCCCTAAAAGGCTCAGGTAGGGGCTTAAAGGGGATCCCAAAATATGGTGATTTAACGCAACTTACCTTTATACTAAGCTACACTCCTGAGAAGTTATAGGTAGATTTTTTTTACTCTGCAGGAATTCAAAAATTATTAGGTACTTTATTTTATAGGGAATTTAATTCTAAAACTTCTCTTACTTTTGTTAGTTTTCAAAAAATTTAATTTTATTATTAGAGAGTGATAAGGAATGAGAGGATGCGATGCCAAAACGTTCTGGTAATAATAACGCAGTTTATAAATGTTTAATTCAAAAGTCATAAATAAACTTGACTAAAATTGACAAATAAACTAGCATTTTTTGCAATTTTTTAAATGATTTTTCCAATTTTTGCAATAACAATAATTATTTTTTCGAATTGCAACTAACTCTATCTTGTTCAAAATTTAATTTAATTACAAAACTTTTTTTCCTCTTCCATTTTTGTCTAAAATGAATAGTTGCTAAGTTGTCGACGAGAAATCCAAGAAAAAAAATGAATTTTTTTGCTATTTTTTATACTTTTTGCCAATAACAATTAAGCCCACGCTTTTTTTTATTTGCATAGAAAAATGATCATTTCTGATGTGATATAGAAGCCGTTAAAGCAAAAATCTCCGAACATATGCGTTTTACCCAACCCGAAACAGATACCGCCTGGACTACCAATGAAAGAAACGAGGGAAACATTGTCGTATTGTGATTTTCGTGTGCTTTTTATTTATTTATTTTTTTAATAGAAATTGTAGGCGGTTTTAACATTGCACGATAATTCAGACAACAAATACAAAACCTTTTTGTTGAAGAAAAAAACTGACCAGCGGTGAAAAACAATATTGATTTAAGAAATGTCAAAGAGGCACAGACTGTATTGTGTTTTGAATTGTTCCGGCCTTAGGGATTGGCCACAAAAAATAAATTACAAAGATTCAATCATATCTGCAGCGGTTGGGCATTGGATTTATACAATTTACGAAAAACTTTTTACAGGGAAATTCTATTATTTAGAAAGATAATAGTTTTTTCCATGAATTTTTCAGCAAATAATTTTTTAAGGAAAAAAAAATGTCTAGAAATGAGATTTTTTAACTTCCTATTTACAAAATGAGTACACTTTTTTGGCGACGAAAATTTCGGGTATTCACGTAGAACATGGTATTTTTCTATTATAAACACATTTCAGAATTGTATGAATAGGTCCTCAGTTGGAGAAATCGAAAAATTTGAATTCTGCAATAAAAAATGGGGGTTCCTATTTAAAATTTCAAAGTCAGCTCCCCCCTCCCCACCTAAATGTGGGGGGGGGGTGACTAATTTTAGCACTACTGCATTTCCCCCGCGGACTGATTGAATTTTGATTACTGACATTTTTATCAATTTCTTTCCTCCCGAATATAAACTTCTAGATACATTTTTTTTTGTGAAAATGCAAATTATATCTTTCATCTTTACTTAAAACGTAATGACATTGGCCCGTAAAAGCGTTCGTAATTACAAAAACACTTTACTCGCCTAACAGCTGCCAAAATTTCCATAAAAAAAATATTCAAAGTGCCCCACAAAGAGAAGTAAAAAGATCGCTGTTGACTTTCGTCGAGTGAGACTAGTCGTCTTTGTTTTTGGTGTTACCGTGTGGGTCGCGAAAATAACGAAACAATTAAATATTTAATTGCCAGGTATTATTTATTCATTACGCGATTGTAAATTTTGAAAATGAAAAATAAACAGCCATGTTTTGATCCCGCTTCCGAATTGAACAGAAATTTAATTAAAGCAAACAATAAACCTGCTCTGTTTCTGTATCATTTGTTCCTTATAAATGTAAACAAACAGACAGTGAATATGTATTTCTAAAAACGGAAACGGACGGGCCAAACAAATGTTTGGTCGCTTTTAATCATGTCAAAAGAACATTAGAATCAGTAGAGTGAATTAGCAAACTTAACCATCTAAGCGGCTGTGACACAAGACCGCTGAAGAAGTTGGTTGCCTATTAACTTCGACCTTGAGTCGTCCAATCGCATTGCAGACGTTTCTGAGTTGAGAATACGTCATCGACATATCAATTTGATTTGCATCCTCTAACTCATACCCAAGAAGCCTTGTTGCATCATTGATTATACAGGGACAAACCATCTGTGAGAGTTGTGCATACTGTTCACTCCATCTCGAATAAACAGCGACTCATCGGTAAATAAAATACGTCTTACGAATTGAGGATTTGCTTGAATCCATTGGCAAAAATGTACCTACGAAAGTAAGACATGCGGTTCCATATGCTGAACCTGTTGTACATGATAAGGATACAGTAGATTGCTGTGTAATGTTCGCCATACTTCCAAATGAACGTGCTGAAATTCACCTGGTACTTAATTCTGGACTGTCTTCAATTATCAGCAAAGTGTTTTCTTGCTTAATCAAATTTTGCTGCTCGGGAATTCATAGCTACTTGACATTGTTGGAAATCAACCATGCATTCGTAGATGTCGAAACACAGAATCAAATGTTTGACGATTTGGCTCTCTTCTGTTTGGAAATCGTCATCGCAAAATCCATAAATGTAAAGTACATCGACATATGATAGCATCTTCCAAACCCTCTTTCTTAACTGGGAATCTTCTGAAAACTTGTGCAAATTAATGGGTCCGTACTTTCTTATTCCATTTTACGTTACTTTTACAAGTATCCACACTACAAATTGTGCCCCCCAGAATTATAACCCGACATAGTTTGTTAGCTTGTGAGCACAGTATGCCTAAATAATAATTAAATAATAGTAAAAAAGCAACTTCTATGACACAAGACACAGGAAAACTCCAAAAATACAGATTAAACAAAAATTAAGTAAACCTATTAATAAACAATAACAATGACTGACGTAAACCTATTTATGACGTAACTTATCAGGATTTGTATGCAACATCCTACTTTAGAGATCCTGGCTATGACATTTGAAGTTGTCAGAAAAATGAGATGTGGAACAAAAGACTCTTGAAACAAAGCAAAACAGACGTTTTAATTTTGTTGTTGCTGACGTCTGTCAAGAACATAACCTCTTTTTGGTACATTATTGTTACAGCAAATTTAAACTTATCGTATCTGCCGTATCATTAAACGGACAATTCATATTCGCTATATCTTGTACTTAAAGGTATGGGAGAAGCATTTTTCTAAAGGCGATTATGCTTTAAAAAAGACGATGTTATATATAATTTTATTTCGTAGTTAAACAAAGAAAGCTTCGATTAAATTCGAGTCGTTCCTGTACCTGTTGTCGATCTAATCACAATTTTAATTAACAAATAATTAACTGGATATTTACCATTGCATTAAATTAAATTTGAATGTCACTACAACAATATTATTTCGTGTACGTACTAATTTAATAGTCAATTGCATGTTTAAAAACTGACGTTGATGTGTATATTTATAGGTGGCAAATGATAAGGCGCAAAACGTTTTAATTTTGCTTTAATTGAAGTGACATTTTCAAACGACATTTAATGATTAAGCCTGGTGAACGTCTAAAACGTAGTTGAAGCTTTCCTGCACCAATTTACGTATCTTATTAGTCTCTAATGATCTACTAAAACATCATACGTACCCACAAACCATGTACATCAATAATTAAGTGCATTTCTGATATATAATTCACGCAATTTACCAAGCAAGTTGAAATTATTATAAATGGAAAAGTTCATTAATTACCGCTCCAGTTCTAATCGTACTTGATTGTAACAGAAAGAGGACATTGAGTTGCAATGGAATGGAGAACAATGACCTGTTGATGTTTTGTTTTGTGTAAAATTCATTTAAAGGATACAAAATTTAGACCGTGTTTTTGTCGTTTTACTATACTAGCAGACTTATCTCACATAATACCTCGTATCTTGCAGCATAAATCTTTTTCATTTCTTTTTTCTTGCCTTATAATAAAACCACTAACTTAAGTTATAGTTTGTCATTTGATCAATAATAATAATAACTAAATTACCTAAATGCAATTCCAAGAAAAAGCAAACAATATTTTTTTTTATATAAATTTTACATTCTGACCTTTCTCCTGA
This sequence comes from Anoplophora glabripennis, assembly GCF_000390285.2. Classification (NCBI taxonomy): domain Eukaryota; kingdom Metazoa; phylum Arthropoda; class Insecta; order Coleoptera; family Cerambycidae; genus Anoplophora; species Anoplophora glabripennis. The sequence continues at coordinate 158,306 of NW_019416598.1, forward strand.
ACCATATATTGACTCTGTCTGTACGAAGCGTGACAGCTACAAAGCCTGTGCTCTGCTTGTTGACTAAATATTTTATTTCAGGGGAAATTCAATCCTCAGAGCTTTTAAAGAAAGTGTATACCGTTCCACAAAGTGGCAGTAGTCGCGGCTGCATTTGACTGGGATAACATAAAACGTTTGATTACAATTTCATTCATGATAACACCGATATCGCTATTTTTCAGAAGAATATTTTTAGTGTAGTCCTATTCTCTTATTTTAATACTAATTCATCAGTGAAATAAAGGCAATCATTTTTTTTCAATTTCATTGTGGGAAAACGAAAAGAGCAATTAGAAAACCCAAGACGGAATCTTGGGAAGGAAAGGCTTAGACGTTATAGCGAGAAATTATTTTTTCCAGTTTGATATTTTTTACTTCGTATGAAAGCTCTTATTTTTCGTAATAAGTTTTGTTAAAATTGTTTTTCCCGTTCAAAAGATATAAATTAATTTGTAAACAGAAAAACACTGGTTTGATCAAGTCTGTTAATGATTTTAACAGCAACGCTGTGGGAAACAATATTAAATGTGAAATAAATCTCTCTGCTAATTTGCAAGTGCTATGAAAGCAAGACCAATATCTCACTAGACGATTTAAAGCTTTTAAGTGATGATACCGCGGAAACAACTACTCTGCGCACTAAAGCCCCGTTCAACATTGAATCACACCCGGATATCTCGCCAGATTGACTGGAATTAAGTCTTAAGTATTAAATAGAAGTGACCAATTAAGATATAACACCGAAACCGGTATATATCTGGTGGTCCTACTCGCAAGTTAAAAATCTTCTGAAATTATCTTTATTAAAAACGCATCTGCGTAGACTTTCTGAAGACAGTTGCATCGAAGCCAGCACAGACAAACATCGGCATCGCATCGCCCGCGTAACCCGGGGGGCAAAAGTTCGCGCCGCCCCTGGCACGTGGCGGTGCCGTAGCGACATCGATCGACCGCTCCCACTTCCCGACCTACCTGTGGATATCCGCGCTCCACACTGTTGCGCCGCCGCCGCACCTGAGCGCTGTGTCGCGCTATTGTTTTCCTGCAGCTTCAATTTCGTTAGTTATGGTCCACCGCACAGGGACGAAACTGACATCGAGAACAACCAAGACCTGGATTTGAAGACCCACAAAAATTGCGCAAGAAATAGTAAAATGTGTAGGTACATGTGTATTGTATCAATAGAAAAACAAAATATTTAATTTGAATATAAAAAAATAGGTATAGAGAAAGGAATCTGTAGTAGAATTGAGAAAATGTGAAAAAAGTGGAAGAAATTTAAATTAAAAGCTTGACAGATATCGATAAAGAACACACACAGTATAAAAGAGGATGTTGATTTGGATAGGCCAGGAAAATAAGCTGGGAAATGACCATTTCGGGACTTTTTGTTTCTGCAAGCTGAATTTATCACTCTAGATGCTAAATATTATGTACACTCGACGCAAGATAAAGGTTTCCAATCTGAATCGTATTTTGTTTGAAATATGACGGCTTAACCGCTTGTCTATATGGGGCGTTCCCATTAAACTCGTGTGGCAATATTTTACCGTCACATCCTGTTTTTCTACACTGAACTTTGGTGTATAGTACAGTGGCAGTGTAATATCTTAAATCGTTTTCGATATATTTAGAAAAAAACAGATTTTAAATTTCTTTCGACATCTATCTCAGAAAGGAAACATTTCCGGAAAGGAAACTTATTTACTTATCCAGAACACGTCCTTAAAATATTTCCCTTTCCTCCCGAAACTGTATAAGATAACCAAAAATTCCATATCAAAAAGCGTAAATTGGTACCACTAGACAATTTCGGTAAAGATTTCATTGGTTCACCTGCAATGGTAGGTAACAAACATTTATAATCACATTAAATAGAAAACTAAGAAGTTTTCAGAAGAAAACATAGGATGAGAATTGTTGCTTTTGATTTTATCGTTATGAGTACTCATAATTATATGCTTATTACTTTTTTTTATTTATTATGATTAAGTATAAGAACATTTTATTACGTATTATTTTTCTGCACAAATTGACATTAATAAATTCCATAGCCGTGTTTTTATATTTGGCAATAAGGGCATAATACCTTTATAATTGTAAAAAGCCATTTTTTTCGTCCAGGACTTTTAAATTGCAGGACAATCGAGCATCAGGTTGCTTCACGACAAAGATGCCAGCGTTTGGTAATAACACAATTTGCCCACGTCTCTTTCAGAAGCCTTTCAAATTAAAAGGTAGTTAGACGGTATTAATCTGAGTCTGGGACAGATGGAGTTCCCCTGATACCTCGGCAAAATTGAATGATCAATTACACCTGACGAAAAAAAAAAAATCTATTTTTGCTCGGCTTACCTTTATTTCCATATAAATTAAACGTATAGCTGCGAGATTATCTCCTAGGTCGCCAGAGTCTATAGAGAATACGTAGCTTTTATGGTACACTGAAAAAAGTGGTACCTGTGGTTAAAAGACCCGTGTACCAAAAAGAATATTTGTAATACTTTAATATGTCTATATTTTTGTTAAAGTCTATATGTATTTGATAATATACAAAGTATAAAAAGGTGCAATTTTTCGCTCTATCCAATGGCGTCAACATTTTTGCAATCCGATGTTTCGTCTTCGAAGGGCCGTCACCAGGTTAATTTTTTTAAATGCGTCGCTGCTATTTTTATGACAAAATCTATAGTCATTTTTAATTCTGAATTAGATGATATTACAATTGTAGGTTTTTAGCTTGTTTTAGCTATCATTTTCCTGAGTATGGCTCTGAAGGCTTTTAAAATCTATTGGAGGAAATCATTAACAGTATAAAAATCAATAGGTACAGCACAAAATATCCAACAAGTTTTTTTTACTAGTATTGGAAATAATAAAACTTTTCATAAATTCGTATTATTTTTTTATTAGGTACGACGTTTTTAAATTATTGATTAAAAAAATTGTTGGATATTTTGTGCTGTATTGACTTTTATACTGTTATGACTTCCTCAAATAGATATTTTGAAAGCGTTCAGAGCCGTACTCAGGAAAAATTTTAACACCATGTTGTTTTCTCAAATTCCGTCCTGACCACTATTTTTTTTAATCTTGTTCATATCAATTAAATTACTAGATAAGTATGTTTATTTTTTATTGTGTAAGTTTATAAAACAGCAAAAATAATTATTTTAAAACATAAATTAGCTTTATTTATAATTAGTAACATATTTGCAAACCGATAATAGTTAATATTTAACAAATCATGCACAAATTTTTTATTCTTTAAGAGCAATAGAATGTTTTTTAATGTTGTGCGATTCATCCATATTGACACCAAACAAATATGGCGGTTTTAAAACAACACGTTCCTAAGTTACACAAAAGCAATCTGTTTCTGCTAAATTATTGTCCTCATCGTAGTTGATTTAAAAACGTAAAAACTGGCAATGCTGATAGTGTACCGATAAAACTTACCGCGCTAATTCCGGGTTGCTCCGTTTATGCCAAAAATATTACCCTTAAATACTGACCCTCTACTTAGTTACATCCTGTATATTAAAAAAATAGAGTTAAACAAAACGACATAAATGTTGATGTCAACTTGTAGATATTAAAATTAACTTGCTTTAACAGATATTACGCAAATAGAAACATGAACTATAAATAAAGTAGCCCATTATATGAAAATCCACTCGATTCAACCGACAATAACTAATTTGAGAAAAACCAATTTCAGTTTAATTTAACTTTGCCCGCTTTTTCGGAAACGCAGTCATTATAGAAGTTGAGCAATTATAAGATATAAATAAAGTTCATCTGATACGGGAAACTTGATGTCAACAAATAACCTGATTTCTCCCCAAATTAATATACGAACGTGTTTGTGTTGAATCACGGAAAATTAAACACGATATTAAGAAGCAATAACGAACTAACTTTGGGTTGACGAGGAAATGATGCGTATTGGTAGATTTCATTATAACTGTAGTATATAATGACGTATTTGACTAATTGTACGAATAAACAAATAGTATGTATTTTATTCACCAATATCATTGGCATGAAAAATGATTTCGGATAGAGCGGTATCGAGCAGGACTATCGCTCTTTCACCACGCCATCTTTGCAGACCCGCAGTAAACTATTGGATTGGCACTGATTATGAGTGCTTAATGGGTTGATATCGCACTGAACTACTTTCAGTGATGAGGCACAATATGCGACATCTACTTGCGGACGGCAAAACTAGTAACAAAAGTGTGGGTATGTAGGTAATTCTAGTAAATTAATTAATATGAATCATACACTCTAGTTGATGAATTCTGTAGCATGTTGATTATAAAATCAAATAACGAGTTTTATAAATGTGAAATTTACGCTTCGAAAATAGTCTATCCATCATATCAAAATGGGGACAATCTATAAACGCTACATATTTTTATTCCATCCACGGACAAATTTACATACTGGAATAAAATTATGCACCCCAATACAATGCCAGAATTGTCGGTTTTCAGTTTTTTTGCTGAATCGGATTGTGCCATCACGAAAGTATCGCTGACACTGACCAAACTTATTAGGAAAATTATTTTTAAACAACATTTTAAGTGAATAAAAATTCAGATTGTTTCAAACTAATCCCCTTTTTTTCTTATACAGTTCGTACAAGATGCAACGTCTTTCTCTTTGAAGCTTAGGAACAAATATTCTTTGCTTTTAATGTTACATTCAATTTGAACAAATTTACTTACAGCAAAGTGATACCTTTGAAGTAAAAATGGAGGTGACCGTAGATATTTGTAGATTTAGGTGCTTGGAATATAGAGAGAGCAAAGGAATTTCTTTTTTAAGAAGCACTATTGGAATAGCTTTTTTTTATAAAATGAATCAATTATGGGGATCTAGTTGGCAATCCATGAAATGCTGCGGTTTCTATTTTTTTTTGTATCAAATCTATTAACTTTCTATTCCAGTTTAAACATCTAGGAAGCATTGGAAGCGCCTGAAGAATTTGAAAATGAAAAATTTGAAAATTTCTGACACTGGTGATTATATCTGGTTTGCTTCAAGTTATTTTTACTATTTCAGACCTATAAACAGACTCTATTATTTTCCAGTTTTCAGGACCACCAACACCTCCTAGATTTTTAAACTGAAACAGAAAGTTAATACATTTGAAACTTTATACCTGTACAAAAAATTATTCTGCACTATATGTTGATGAAATAATGAGGTTTTCAATGACTGAGTAGCCAGAAATCTCTAAAGTGATTTATGATCACAAGAGCCCATGGGTTGCAACTTAATCATCGTAGTTGGTTTAATATTTATAAAAAAATGCATTTAAGTTGTGTGTGTTGTGATTTGTTGTCAGTCACACTGTATATAATAACAGTTTAATATGTTAAATTTTAAATATAGTTGCTACAAATTTTCAGTTACAAAAAATCGATGTTATACAAAGTTGTGTGTACGCTTTAAAAAAAATACTAGACATTAAGTGTATGGTATGGTAGTTCCTTGTGTGAAATGGCGGTGGCAAAAAACACAATATCGGAACACTATCAGCATTGGAGGAGGTAAGTAGCTCTCAAGTTTCCCTAGCACCTGGTGCTAATTCAAGACCAACGCTTTTAGCGTTGCATTACAAGAAGCTAAAGTTTTGAGTACTTAATAGTATAATGCAAAGTAAACTAAAAAAAACACGCCCATACAAAATTTTTTACATATCCATAATATACCCTACGGAATTATAAGAATTTCCGTATCTATACGGATACTTTAAAAAATATTAATATTATCAGTTACATTTTATTATCGCAGTTTGATTTTATAGCAGAACATGCAGGATGTAATTTTAAGTGGGCTTCAGTTTTGTTTTTTAGAGAAAATTGGTGTTAATGTTGTCGAACCGCCAAACATTAAAAGAACATTCTTATGTGTTCAATCTTTAACATGATTTATTAAATATTAACTAATAATGGTATGTAGATACGTTATTAAATGTACCTAAATAAAACTAATTTATGTTTTAAAATAATTATTTTTGTTGCTTTAAAACACGGAGGAGCGGCTAGCCTTCTCTGCTCAGACCGTATGAATCGAACTGTATGACCCTCATGTAATAGGTGTATAGGGTCTGTAGTAGAGCGTAGTTTTCGGTATTTTTGGTGGGTTTAGGTGCAAAATGACCGAATACATCGTCACCTGTCCATTTTGTTACGTTTAGGCCCGGTACTTTGAGTCTCGGTTAAGGCTCGATTAACTAATCAGGCGATTAGACTGTGATTCACTTATATTCACTTATATCTTTATATGTTCAGTCTAATCGCCTGATCATTTAATCAAGCCTTAACCGAGACTCAAAGTACCGGGCCTTATTCGGCTACGAGTGCTTTTGAAATGTAGGTTTGTATAGTTTAAGTCTAAAAAGTTACTTAATTTAGAATTTAGTGACAGTACAGTGTATTTTTGTGTTTTCATCTTCCAGTTTTTCTGCTGTTATAAACTAATAAGTAATACCAACCTCACTTACTCCAGTCGAATCATAAAACCTGAACACTTGAAAAAATTATTAGTACATTTTATTACATTTTATGATGGAGAAGGGTTCTGTTAATAACAACCCTATAGCATTGTTGCCATTATTTTCGGAACGCCAATGTGTTGATTCTAACAGGCTGAAAAGTACACTTTTGACTGATGTATCTTAAAAAAAATCTGTCTTGTGTTAAGCGAATTGGGCGCAAAGAATTATAATTTCTGCATATTTCAACAACATTCACGCAAAATCCTTCAATAATTGTAAATTTTTTGAAATGCCCGTCTTGATGTCAGGTATTGAAACAAGTAGGTAACTGCCAACCTCCTGTACATCACTAATTTTCAAATTCGTCAATTCGCAACATCGACAGGCACCAGAAACCCCCATTATTAGTGCAACCTAAAATAATTCAAAGTTCACTATATACCTAACAACATGTCAAAGGTAACGAGATATTACCTTAATCATTAAATATTCTTTATCGGAAGCCCCAGTCAAAAGTTCTTCAATATGTACTCTTTCCAATACTGCAGCTTTTTTTGCTTTATATCATCTCGATTCACTCTTCAAATAAGCAGTAAGCTTGTTACATTTTCCAATATCTATATTTTTGTAGACCTTTATAGTAGCCTTCAACATCGAATACTTCGACCACATTGTTGAAATTGCATATTTTTTCTGCAAATTTAAAAAATACGATAGCATGACTTCTTCATTTATTGTCATTACTCTCATTTTTCCATCCATTCCTTAAATTCGACGAACACTTTTTCGTAATGTTTCCTGGATTTCGCTTTCAATAAATGGAAAATTGCTTCTTGAGCTTCTTCAAAAACAGCCACAGCAACACAATTAGTTACTTTCTTACATTTTACCAAATTCAGACAGAACTGTCTATTAAATAGTTGATTTTAAAAAACGTACCATAGCAACTAGTAGGTATAACAAAAGCTACCACGTTTTATTGAGTACTAGTAAGAAATATCAAGTCGTGCGAATATTTTTTTATTAAATTCTAATAACTCCGACTCCACAAATATGATTGTGATGTGATTATGGATGTTATATACGAAAATTATGTAAGAATATTAGATATCAAGTAATATGACACCACAGATAACACCCTCCTCGAAACAAAGCAATCTCATGTAAAGCGCAAGAACAGCAGTATATTCTAGGAATGCTTGTACTGCGTTAGCATAAAGAAACTTATAAATATGACTAAAAAACTTAGTTAGTTCAGTTCACATTAAAATTCAGTTGTTTTAAGTCTTTAACGCTGTAACTCATAATCTATTGTTAAACACTGTTTCAAGTGAAAGTTGTAATCATAATTTTAAGTGAAAAATAAAATTTTAAAAAAAGTAAAAAGTGATCTGAGTGATCTAAAATGGATAAAACGATGTATTGTATTCGTGTTTTAATTGCCTTTTATCCACTCAAGAATATTAAACATTCTTGCCAAGACTGTCGCCAAGACCACTGTTATAAAAAAACAATTTTATTGAAATTTCACAAAATGTTAGCAATAAATAATAACAGAAACGGTAGTTCCCCAGTTTTCTATTCCAGCTGGTATATTGTTAGTAAACAAGGTTCTGATAAACAGCCCCCGAGCTTTGTTCGGCCAACCACCAGAACGGTTACATGATAAAAACCAGACAAGAAATTTCCACGAAACGCACAACTCCGAAACAATAAACGCTGATACTCCCAGCCTTCGCCGTCCCGCTTACAACAAACTGCCGTTACCTTTTGACCTTCCGACGCCGTTCCACATTTCGCCCTTGCATACGGTAGGTGGTGCAAATTCATTACCTCCTCAGATGGCAGTTAAGACATCCTAGTAAAATTAATTCCTCCCCGGAGGCGGCGTCGCCTTATTCTATTTAATTATAAATCACATTCTGCGCCCCCTGCCGGAGGTGGTTTAGGGATGATTACATTGTTGAATTATCTACAATTTGTTCTAAACAGAAACAACGCGATTTCGAGAGCGTGCGTTTCGTGTAAGCGGCATTCGGCAGTTATCTGGACGAAAATGCGACAGATGATAAAATCTGATTGTGTTTTTCTGGTATAAAGTAGCCAACACCTCAAGGAATATAGGACCAACCTTTTCCAAAACTAGCAAATAGCATTTTCTTTTTAATCCGCACAGCTTGAACGCAATAATACGAGAAAACATTTATTGAATCTTGCAACCAACTTTCTTATCTTATAGCTGTTTTACATTGACAATTTATTGATCAATTAATTGATGAAGTCGCTTCATCAAGAAATTGGACAAGTGTAATGCACCAAATTGCTGTCAAATAACTTCATGAATTTATTCATCAAGTTCTTGACGAATTAGTTCCAATTTTCGTCAGTTTCTTCGTGAAGTTCGGAAGTACCAACGATTTCCACTCTCCGATCAGTAATGAGGTTATGTTATTGGAATATGTAAATAATTGTGTGGCGTCGTACTAGGTTTGCATTGTTTTTACTGATTTGTTACTTACAAAAACTAATGTTTATATGATATGTGTCAGAACGGTACCGCCGTTGTATCACTACAATTATGAGTGGAAAGGTGACATTTTTAAAATTTATTTGCTTCTTTGATTCGTTGGTAGAACTGATTCAAGCGTCAAAAAACTTGATAAAGTCTGTAGCAATGTGAAACCACACTGTTTACCAATAAATTCGTGAATTAATTCATGAAGAACTTCGTCAATTTATTCATCAATAAATTGTCAATGTAAAACAGCTATTAGAAGATGAAGATTTTATTAAAATACTATCCCTCTTGTAAATAAAAAAAAAGACAAAACTATTACCTGTAAAATAAAAAAGAAATCAGCTGGCTTTAAGAGTCTGGAGCTCTTAAAGTAACCAAGATAATTCTTATTTTTAAGAGAGGAGATAAAGGTATACCCGATAATAATTACAGACCAATTGCAATAATGCCCATATTTTCTGAAATCCCTGAAGTAATCATTAAGGAAAGGCTTACAACTTATTTTGATAGCAACGATATAATTTCTCCATTGCAATTTAGTTTTCGCAGAAATTCTTCTACGGTCAAGACATAACTATATAGGCCAGGAAATATAGAGTTGTACTTTTTGTTTCGGCAAGCTGAATTTATCACTATAGATGCTAAATATTATGTACAATAACATATTAGTTTCCACAGTCATAAAAATGGGGGGAAGATTGTTTACAGGCTGGTTAATTGTATAATTTTTACGTAAATTCACGTTTTTCGCTTATAACTTTCTTCCGTGATATAGTTATATATTATTACATATTCGGAAAACTTATGAAAAAAGCTTTAAGTTAAAAAAAAATCGTCAAGATTCGTTGAAAAACAACGGAGTTACAGACTGTCAAATACATTATTTTCAAGCGAATTTCGCTTATTTAACGACAGGACTATGAATATTATCGTCATTTTCTTCGGACTCGCTGTCGTTCGCTTCCCCCACCCTTCCGTACCGCCACGGCTCGCCGAAAATCAGGCAGCAGGATCGAGATTTCAACTTTTGGCCCGTGTAGAGTATACGATTTTTCTTCATACCTCGGTCGAAAGTACGTACTTTAGCAGGGACTTCTCACAGGGGGTAAATGTTAAACTTTAAAAAGTACGTACTTTCGACCGAGGTATGAAGAAAATATATTTTTATGTGGGAAAGTACTCGGGTTGCCGGTTATGACAGTATTTTTTACCGCTACCAACCTAATTTGTTTAACAATAGGCCGTCAACTTTGACAGTCTGTATAAATATTAAATTAATGAATTATAAAACCATTCACAAACTACCCAAATACTCTTTTTTAGTACCGAATGTTTTTGCACTGTCAAAGAATATCTTGAGTACACACCTCTGACTTAGATTTTTATCGAATTTTGTTATTAACTTTTTTAATAGTCCAACAAAATTATACTTAGAGAAAAAAATTGGTATCTGGGCGTAAAAAAACGTAAAAAAAAATAATGCGTACGCGGGGGTAGTGGAGGGTTGATTTGGGGGGTTGAAAAGGGGTGAGGAATTGTGTTATTGCGATTATCGGCGAAAGTTAACTTCAAAGAAAAAAGAAATCCAATACAAAAGTTGTAGATCATGCAAAAGTCTACAACTTCTGTAGAGGTCGTTTTTTAACCTAACCTTCCGAGAAATATGCGAATAATCGTTTTTTCTTTTATCCAACTCCAATCCAAACAACACCACCTCCAATACAAATTCTAATATAATAGTTCGTTTTTGATAATTCATTTCCGCAAAAATAATTTAATTTTGAATACAATGTTGTTACTGAAATTATATTTCTTTTAAAATAATTATTTTATTGTAAACAAACAATTTTTAATGAACAATTTATTCGGACGTATTCTTATGTTTGCCATATTGTATTTCATAATCTTTAAATTCTTAATCTACTACTCGGAAAATCGCTCTTTCACTTTGAATTTTGTAATTTTCCCAAATCCCAAATTCGCAATCAGCGACCCCAAAAACCCACAAGTAAACAATTTCAGGTCGATTTCTAAAGATTTTGGCCAGTTTTTTGGGATTCTGCCCCACCGCGCGACTGATCGTTTCCCTGCGGGACACTGTATATCGCTAAGGAAAAATACAATTTTTCTTCACGAAAATCGTCATGTTCCGGAATAAATGGCAGCTCCAGAAAGCCATTATCTCCGCGAGCGCCGCACAGTCCTTTTATTTTTTTTATACCGAATACCAGCTAACCCAAGGCGACATTTCTGGTTATTATCATACCGCTCGCTGGTTACGCAAGAGCCTCTATTCAGAGCATCATGTTTATTTTCTACATAAACCTTATATGTAAATCAGCTCCGAGACCCGTTTATAAAATATTACCTACGCACATTATTTACGACTTCGTAAATTCCTCTCCGTTAATGGGGGCCGCCATTTTTTAAACCGAGCGTAGGAGGCCGATCGGTAAATTTTTTGCGAGTCAAAATAGTGAGTTATGAAATAGATTAACAAGAGTGAAAAGGATTAGTAATAGTTTGGAAAGAGAAATATTATCCGCTTAAGAGTTATAGGAATCTGTAGGTGGCTTTGTAAATTTTTTAAAATTTTTACAAAAGTGAAAAGAACAATTAAATTGCTGAGTATTAAAAGGCACTAACTTAAAAAATCTGCTATATTGAGTTACACACGTGAAATGATACTTATCGATATTTCCAATCGGGTGGTGAAGAAAAGAACTAATTCCCATAAAATTTAAAATTACAGTAGATTAATATGACGGTCGTGAAAGGAAGTCCTGGAGTTAGTTCCTTTTACTACCCAACTCACGAGAACGTGTTGTCAGTAGTGTCCTATGGCAGAAATGTTCCACGGCAACAAAAACAATATTTTGCTCCAGCCTCATTCATATATTGTATCAAAGTTGGCTACTTTTTGGATTTTTGGCCAATTTTTGCCCTTTTTTGACGATTTTCGTCTTATAACTTTTTTCTGAGTTAATTTAGGTATATGTAATGCCCAAAATCAACCGAGATATGTCAATTTGACCAACGATACTTTTTCTTATTTTTATAAAATTTTCATTACTTTCGGTATTATTTTGTCTAATAAATTTATTTCTGTGAATGTGAAAGTTAAAATAAGTTTCTAGGTGATTGGATATTATTATTTATTTATTTAAACAACAGTTATTCATATATATCTTATACATTTTCAGTTTCATTTAGTATATTTTCAATATTAATATCAATTTCGTCGTCATCATTTTCATCAATGTCCTCTTCAGAAAAATCAGGCTCATAAGCATTCTCACAATTTATTAATACATTTACAGGCTATTTTTTCAAGTATATTTTCAGGTGCAGGAGATTTATTATTAAAAATGGGAATTAGCCCATTTATGGAATATTTTGATCCCCAATCAAGGGGATTTAAAGTACAACCATTCCACTGTTGCATCTGAAAATATACTCTAAACCCATGATGTTTGAGAGCATCAGTTGTTGAAGGCAATCGAGATAAGGTAAATTTTGCACATAAATACTTTTGAAATAATTTATAAGTTTTTAGGCTGTCAATTTTTTAACTATACATTATAGTTACAATGCATTCAGATGCAGCAGTGATATCCTCAACACTAGCATTTTCAAGTAAAAATACATCGAAGTAATTTTTTAATTTTGGAAAATTCTTATTTACAAAATTGAAAAAATTTTTGTAATTGTAATTTTTTAATTAAAAGTACAAAAATAATTGAAAGAATTCTAAATTTTACAAGATAAATATGATTAATTGTTGTTTAAATAAATAAATAATAATATTCAATCACCTATAGAAACTTATTTTAACTTTCACATTCACAGAAATAAATTTATTAGACAAAATAATACCGAAAGTAATGAAAATTTTATAAAAAGAAAAATGTACCGTTGGTTAAATTGACATATCTCGATTGATTTTAATTGTACAAACTTCTACCAGGCACCATTTTAAAAGTCTTGAAACCAGCTTTCATTTGAATAAGGCGTTACATATACCTAAATTAACTCAGAAAAAAGTTATAAGGCGAAAATAGTCAAAAAAGGGCAAAAATTGGCCAAAAATCCAAAAAGTAGCCAACTTTGATCCAATGTATCTCGGTTTCTATTAGTCGTAGGTACTTCTATAAAGGCTTATTTTAAAGGAAAAAACATTAACTTTTTTTCTGTGAAGCAATGTCTATACCTAAGTCGTCTCAGAAAAAAGTTGTGGGTCAAAAACCAAAAAGAAATAAAAACGCATTTTTTCGGTTTTTTTACTCATTTTTTTGGGCATATTTTTGTTAAAAATATTTTTTTTTACTTTGAAATCGCATTTTGATTGGAAATTCAATTTGCTACAACTTTTCTGATGACAACTATTTAGAAAAAATTCATAGTTATCGAGTAAAACTCAAAAAACTGAAAATACCATCTTTTTACTTCGTTCTTAAAAACGCACCCCTTTAAAAGGTAGCACTCCGCGGTTTTATCATTTTTTAGGGTCAATTGAACATATCAAACAATAAAATTTCAGTTACGTTGTAATTCCTTTGTACCCTCTTTTTTTGACAGAGTCAATAGCCTAATTACTATAAATGTAAATGTTAATGATAATAACTAAATAAATTAAATTTGATTTATTATAGGTTTATTATTTTTTTCATTAATCTACCAGTGAAATAAAGGTTCTTTATTTCACTAGCGGATAAAGTATCACTTTAGACGGTTCATATGTGTGGATAAATGTCCGATTATAAGGTGACTGTGGATAAAATAATAAAAATCTAATAAGATAATAAAAAAGCAGAAACAAAGCAAATTGTTATTTTTAATACACGCAATATTTTACACACATTTTAGGTTTATTTCAGTGATATATATTTTTCCAGATATCCCACCTATACCACCTACAAGAAAAATATACCAAAGTCATCAGAGAAAAAATGTCATGTGTTGTAGATTTCTCCCAACTTAAAAAACTAAAAAAGAAACAGTTTAGAAACAATTTTGTAGAGAAAAAAGAAACTAAAAGCTGTATTGGTCACGTCCATAGTATACTACTTGTTAACGATTATTTTAAACAAGAAAATAATATAATAACAATTTGCAACAATTAATTTGATTGTCACAAGCAACTTGTAAAATTTGAATAACACTACGCGAATTAACGCCCTGAAGAATTGAGATATCTCAGAAAAACTTTGTATATTGTACAAAATCTTATTTGTCATCCTCCTTTCTACAATCTGAATCAAAAAATAGATTTATAAAAATAAATATTGTGTATTCCTTTCTTGGCAGAAACCTACAGCCCTTTTAGCAACACCATCCCCGCCCTCCCGCAATCAAGGCTCTACCTAAACGGTCCTTTCCGTAACACTTTTATGCCTTGCCTCAGCGAAACTTTCGAAAACATTAAAACTTCCCACCACGTCTGCCCTTGTTAGGGCCTATAATATTTGCCGATCGACTTCGTTGTTAGATTTTAAATAAGCATTTTACGGGAAGTCAATAAATTATGTAACTCTGGGGAGGGGTCACATCGCCGACTAAGGAAGTGTTGGGAACTTTCAGTGAAGCTTTTCTTTCGGGAATAAGTTGTAAACATAAATATATGAAACCGGGAACGGAGTCTTTACATACGTCAGAGGGTACGGCGAGAGGTGGGCGGGTGTGGTCGAAATAATGTTTATTTTTCGCTTAGGCGAATTTTTTCCTTTAAGTTTTTTGATTCTGTACAACTTTTATACAACAATTTTTTCTGTATTATGAATAACAAGGGAGTTATTTTACTTTCTCACACTAATGTCCCGCCCTGTATACTGTCGATACAATTGAAGAGCGTGCATTTCATTTTTCTTCCATAATATTAAAAGATTTTGGTATTCCAGTTTTTGTACCGTTAAGTGATTCTTCATTGGCTTCATTGGCTTCATTGGCTCTATAGTCTGTTTGGAAATTAAAGAGAGTAATAAAACCCCGAGATAAAAACAGGCCATGGGCGTGGTAAAATTTCGTTTCAGGTAATTATCGGGTAACACTAATGCTAACAGGTAATGGGTGTACATTAGTATATTTTACTGGATACATCATAGGGCAGGAGCCAGTGTATTGTGACAGATCGATCCAGTCTTAGAGCTGAATATACGTGCTAGTGCAGTAGAGTAAAATTCGACTTGTGTTTAGTGACTATTGTGTCAGTGGATATAATATTGTTTGGGTAAAATGTGGAGCTTATCAGATTACGTACCTGCTAAACGCGTGAAAAGATGTGCGCTGTCTCAGAATGAGATTATTATTATATTAAATGTATTTAATGCATTGAAATACCAAAATCCTACCAACAGTGTTGACGACATCGTGGAAAAGTGTTCCAAAATGACAGGGATTGGAAAATCGACTACCTACAGACTTTTAAAGGAAACAAAAAATGGACAAGATACTGTAAATCCCCCAAAATCATCTACAGGGAGGTCAAAAGTCATTATAGATAATTTCTTCAAAAATGTCATTCGCAGAAAAGTAAACTCATTTTATTTTAAAAAAGAAATACCAACGCTAAACAAAATTTTAAGTGAACTTTCAGAGGACAACGATTTGCCAAAAATCAGTAGAAGCAAATTATGGGCCGTCTTACGAGAGTTGAATTTTTGCTGGGAAAAGTAGAACAGGAAATCTGATCTTATCGATAAAGATGAAATTATTTGTTGGCGAAGATCCTACTTAAGATCAATTAGAAAATTCCGTGACGAAGAGAGGAATATTTATTATCTAGACGAAACTTGGGTCAACGAGGGATATACTGTAAAAAAGTATGGCAAGATAAAAATGTAAAAAGTTTTCGACAAGCATTTTTGGATGGACTTTCAACAGGGTTCAAGGCACCTTCGGGTAAAGGGCGAAGTTTAATAGTGACACATATAGGTAGTGCCAGTGGTTTTGTAGATGGCGGTTTACTTTTATTTGAATCTAAAAATACAGGTGACTATCACGAAGACATGAATGTAGATGTTTTCGAAGAGTATTTTACACAGATGTTGGATCTTATTCCTCCGGGGTCTGTAATTGTCATGGATAATGCCAGTTACCATTCACGGCATACCGAGCGGACGCCTACGACTGCTTGGAGGAAAGCCGATATAATTCAATGGTTATCCGGAAAAAACATTTCTTTTGAAACAAATATGGTGAAAAAGGAACTTTTGACACTTGTCGATCTTAATAAAGATCAGAAAAAATATGTTATCCATGAAATGGCAACAAATCGCCAAATAACGGTACTACGGTTACCACCTTATCACTGTGAACTTAACCCAATCGAATTAGTCTGGGCGCAGGTAAAAGGAGATGTAGCGCGAAATAATACGACGTTTAAATTAAGTGACGTGAAAATTTTGTTAAAAAATTCCTTGGAACGAGTAACTGCAGATAACTGGCAAAGATGTATACATCATGTAAAAAAAGAAGAGGAGAAAATGTGGGAACTCGATAATTTAATTACGTTACTGTGGAACCTATTGTTATCAATCTAGGAGACGAAGATAATTCATCTGAATATTCAGACGATGAATTTTAATATACCTACTTTTTTATTTTCTTTATTGTACATTTATACAACACTACATTTACTCACCATAATTTGAATTTTCAAAATACATATATTTTTGTGTGGAATAAAAGTCTATTTATTAAATTTAAATAAATATTTTGATAATAATGTTGAATAATTTTATTTGAATTACTAAAAACCCGGTCAACCCGGTTATGATGCTTAAAGTAGCCTCATGTTTTGAAATGCTGTTTTTATATTGTTTACTTATAAGAGAAATGGACCGAGAAATTGAAGCGGCATAGACAAAGACGGATTGTCGGGGATTAAATTTTAGCTACCTGCTACAATTTAGTACAACCCGATCACACAAAGTTTTTTTAAAAGTGCACCTCATCTACACCGATAATACATAATATAAAAAAATTGAATATAAGCACCAGTACCAGTGATTATGCTTGCCTCGGGCCTCGGTTGTCTCGAAACCAACATATTGATTGCGGGCTTAATAATCCCTGTACCTCCCTTGGTACATAAATAACTATTTCAAGCCGGGGTAAATATAAATAAATGAAAACTTTTCAAACATACAGAAATCTGAATTCTCTACGTCCGCAAATTCGTAAGGGAGTATCAATATCCTGTTTACGTGGAGCTACCACTCAAATAAACGTGTAGTATTGAGTAAAATAATAAGCATAAAAATTATGTTATTAAAAGCAGCCTTAAAAAACCCGCCCGGAGTCCGCCACCCTCGGAGTAACAAAAATAAACCCACCTACATATCTCGAAATAACAATCTCCTGAACGAGCACGGCCTTTGTCTGATTTTTTAATAACCGCCGCGAAAATAATTAATTAACATTAATTAGCGCCTCTTTTGAATTTCATTGAAATTACTGGGCTGCGAGTTTCCCACGTCGCCGGCCAGACAGAACAAACGGACCTGATGGAGACCTGAAAGGCTTTGATTTCCATCCGCTCCGCCGCTCCGTAATTGCAACAAATTCATTGCGCTCATTTGTTAAACGGAAAATGTGCGAGAATTAAATCGGTTGCCGATAATGAATCAACACCTATTCATTCTAATTTTGACGCGCTTCGGCAATTGGAGGTGAAACCTTCCGCCAGTGGACAGGCTGCCAGGCTTAGAGAAGCTTCGTTTTAAAAAAAAAATTATACAACTCAGATCAACAGATCCAGAATGATTGAAGCTGACGTCACACATAAATGTTACCAAAGGTATTAAAATTTACTTCCATTTGATCAAAATTACTTTCCGTTTTCTTAGATTTCCGACAGACACGATCTGTTAATTGAGTGACGTTCGTGCTTCCCATGTGTACTTGCAGCTGTATTTATTTGTGTTCGCCGATCGTGTTTTTATTTGAATTTATCGTTAATCTTCTACATAATCAGAGCTTTTCAAGACTAATCATGTTTTAACTGATGGATTCTTCTATATAAAATACTCGAACTATTTTAGGTTAGAAAAGTGTGTTTTCGTTAGAAGACGATAAAATTGTGGAGTAGTCAACGAGATGAAAATGGATGGAATTATTCAATCCATTCATGTTTTTTTTTTGCAATTGCAGGAAGAGTTTTCAAATCATGAAGTCGCAGATTATAACATTTTTGCTCAGCATGTTCGTTTGATAATAATAATAATAATAATAATTTATTTTCCTTTTAGACATGAACAACAAGTATAGGAATAGTCACACAACACACAAACATAAATTACATTGAAGGACAAAACTCTAATGAGGAATACAAACACTTTTTTATTAAATATTGTTTCAATTTCGTTTTGAATAAAAACTCATTATTTACATTTTTTAGTTCCACAGGTAAACAATTAAATATTTTCGGCCCTACAAAGTTTGGAAATAGCTGGCAAAGTGAGAATTCTATGTTTAAATATATTTCTACAAGAATGAGTACTTGAAACACCAAACATACATCTTAAAACACGTTTCTGCGCAATAAAAACATGGGACAAGAGAATTGAATTACCCCAGAAAAAAACACCATACTCAATCGGGATTCAACTTGGGCATAGTATAAACAAAGGAGTTGATCGGTAGTTAGGACCGTTCTAATATTTCGAAATAAATAAGTTATTGAAACCAATTTTGATATTATATTTTTACAGTTAAGGTTTGTGTCCAAATTATAGGTAGAAAACTACTATTAATATTCATATTTAATGTTTCACAATTTCTATTTTGAGTAGTGCAAAATCGAAATGCTTTAGTTTTTTCAATAATAAAATGTAATGAATTTTGGCTAAACCAGTTACTTAAGTTGTTCAATAAAATATCACATTCAAGTTTTAGGGTTCGATTTGACTTATTAGATATTATTAAAGACATATCATCAGCGTACATGGTAAAAGGAGTATTAGAAGAGAGAGTGTCGACATCATTTGTATAGTTATAGTAAAAATAACACAGGGCCTAAAACATATCCCTGTGGTACACCCAACGTTACCAAAGGGCATTCCGAGTTAAATTTACCACAAACATTCTGATTATTATAATTTATGCTTACAAATTGCTTCCTATTTTCAACAAAAGTAATGATCCAATTTAATGCGGGTCCTCGAATACCGTAGTTATTTAATTTCGATATTAAAATTTCATGATTGATACAATCGAATGCCCTGCTGAGATCGCAAAAGATCCCAACAGGACACTCGTCGTTTTCCATAAAATTTAAAATTTTCTTATATAATGAGTGTACAGCTGCAGTCGTAAATTTGTCTGTACGAAATCCATGCTGATTGTCGGTGAGAATATGGAATTTTTTGATAAAAGTAAGTCGCTCAAGAAAGCAATATTCAAATATTTTAATTTAGAGAATCCCTGAGGCACGCATAGGTCTATAGTTATCCAAAGACAGCGGATCATTCTTTTTGAAAACTGGAACAATTTTTCCTAGTTTTAGAATTTCTGGAAATGTACCCGTTTCAAATGATAAATTTACAAGACATTTAAGGGGAAAAATAATAAATCGAGTGACTTCCTTAATAAGAAACAGGAATGTCATCAGGTCCTGACGAATTCTTACTTTTTAACTTATCTGTTAATAAGAGCAACAATTCCTCTGCTGCGAAGGGAGTTAAAAATAAGGAGAAGCAGATTTACCCATGGAAGGTAAATTACTGACTGTTGGTATCTGATTAATTATACTTAAAGGAAATTTAACAAAATAATCGTTAAATAAAAATGCTACACTATAAGGATTCTCATGTAAAATACCGTCTTTGTTGATTAAAATATTATTAACTTTGTTCTTTTTATTACATAAATTGGACATAATACTCCAAGCAGTTCGAGATTTATTGTCGGAATTAATAATCTTTCTTTGATAGTAATTTCTTTTAGTATTCATGATCAATAGCTGATGACTTTTCTTTTCCCTATTACACAGGGAGTTTCAGGATTAAGTCGACAAACTTTAAAGAGATATTCCTCATAAACATATAAAAAAAATAATAAAAATGGCTTTCTTCATTTAGAAGTTATTTAAAAAATTCGATTTTAAAAAAAAAACTTTAACGCCCTATATTTCGAAAATGAAGCGTCTCTGGAAAAAAAATATACTTGATTTTTTCTTATTTTTTTTATAAAGAATATCTCCTTAAAGTTTGTCGACTTAATCCGGAAACACCCTGTATATAATGATGACACGATTCAGAAATACTGGCAGTGTTTGTAAAGGGAAGTCACCCGGAAGAAAGTATCTTTCTTTTTGTTCGAAAAGAAATCTCCACAGTCAGCAATTCTAAAGCCGAAATGTTGGTTCAGATTGGAAGAGAGCAAGTGATATGTCTTTGGAAATGTTGAAAAGTATAAATCGACGATGTTCTAGCCAATAACTGTTGAACTAAAAAATTATCTGTCATTTCGTTCGAAAAGTGAGTCATTTCTGAGTTTGCTTCAACTTGCCACACAGTTAAATAAATCGAAAATAACCCGTTTCACAATAAGTATGTATAAAATGTGATTTTTTTATTTGCAAATACGTCGTTATTTCTACCTAAATGCATTCCACACCGAATTTAAATATGAATAAAAGACAGCACGGATTTGGTCTTCGTATTTATATTCCTGCATTGCCCGATTCAAGATTTCTGCAAATCTTGTGCTTACTAACAGATTTTCGCGTTTTTACCTCGCGTTATGGAAAAGCTAAGCTTTCCTTCGGAATACTTCTGCGGAGGCTTTTTAATATTTCATGTGCGTTGTAACTTTATGCGGAAATGAAAACATCGGCAGTTATTTGCGTTAAAGAATTGGTCCGAAGAAGTCGATTCACGATTGCATTAAACAGGTGACTCCCCAGGCATTCCTTATCTCAAATTCGCATTATTTATTCAAACATGTATTTAATATACACGAAACTTTTATTCCGACGTGTGAATAAAAAGTTTATTTCTTTCCGTTTTGAAAACTAAAGTTATATGTGGAAACTGGAAAGTTGAGAAATATCTCTTTCATGAGATAGACATTGACAAGAAAATGGAGTTTTGCAAACAGTAAGAAGTTGAGTATTTCATTTCACCCAGAAAGAACACTCGGAGGTTTGTATGGGTTAAAAAATTATTTCCTTTTGTCAATACTGATGTTTAGTTTCGCTCCATAATTCTTAAAAAGCATGCCATCAATTTTAATCTTTCAGGGACATTTAGAATCCAAGGTAAATCTACGAATCAGCTACAATAAGGGCCTTAAAATAGAACATTGGGGAACACCACTCATAACATTCTTAGAGCTGAAAAGCTGCTACCTACTTTAACCTTGAATTTGCGGTTACACAGACAACCATGCAAAAAAACAATTTACTTGATAATGTTGCAGCTTTTAAATTACATAAATAATTGCAATCATGTGATAATAGTCGCAAGTGTTAGTTTTATTAAAGTACTAGCAATTGGAAAAGCACTCATCCAACAAAGTCAGTTCTTTCGAGTTACTTTTTCGATATTACCAATCTACATACATTCCCCGTCAAAATGTCTACTAGTAATTTTATCAAGTTTCCATGTTGTATGATCTAATTCGACTGAAGTATTAGCACTTTGCTGATCAGCTAAATAAACGCAATCTCTTTTTTTGGCTGTGAACTAATCGTTAGAACAAATGTTATTGCTCCGCCGTTACGACTTACCAGAAAATTTTAATTTCGGCTCCGACGGCACATAAAGCCCTAAGATAGGTTCCTCGCTTGGATGCCATTGAAACGGCACGATGCTTAAGGTCAAAGTCTTTCAATCACACTAAAATTTGATTGAAACCAGCGTATTCGCCGAAGTTTTCATTCCCGGATGATGTACATTGTTGTCGAACCGTGATATATGAGCCCTTTTTTGAGTGAAGGCAAAAAATATGGAAGAGAATAAAATATGTCGGGTTTTCCGTCTTAATGAAAGCTGAGGCGAAAAATTAATTCTAAAATTTACTACAGTTTCGAAGTCTTATCGTATCCGTTATTATCGTGACCATTCTTCGAGTTTGTTTACGGTGTAGATATAAATCTGGATTGCAGAATGCTTAATGTTTATTAAGATATAAAATTATATTCAGTAGAAGGCTGTGGAAACTGCAGAAACAGTATGAAATTTTCTATATTAATCGAAACTGCAGTAAAAAACTAAATAATCTAAAATTAAACAACATAAATCAATTTACAATCGACAAAAATAAACAAGACGCGTCCGCGCCAAAGTCTAACAAATAACCACACTGAACTTGACCAAGTTACTGCGTTATAAATGGTTTAATAATAATTGATTAAGTTGGACGATACACGGTCGGCCAAAGTTTCGCGTAATAATTATTAATTAATTTTCTGGAACTCATGACATTTTAGACAGCGGACTGATCAATGAAAATTTCTTTACTTCCTCTCCTGACTAGACCTATACTGTTGCCTGCATTAAATCTCATTCTACTTCGAGTGTTCCCTTTTTGATTTACTTACGCATTTTAGGGCTCCAGTGAAATTTGTCCAGTATGCAGACTTGAGGGTTGTAAAGATATCAGCAATGAAACAGGAGCCCCAAGGTCGTGACGTCACTCAAACCATCGACAGAGTCTCAAAGGCCCAAAGGGGGCCCGACCGCACTATTGTCTTTGTGTACCTAATCCGTCTGTCATTTGTGGAATTGCACGTAAATTGTGACACTCTAATTAAAACCCCTTCGCTGGAAGTGGATATCTACTTCCAATCGGCATTTAGAAATTCACTCCGCACAGTTGGGTAAATTATCAAACGTTAATTTTCATTACTCGCGTTACTGTTGCCCCCATCGACGGAGATTGGGTTCTGATATTGTTAGAGGGAGATACAAAGTCTATACAAAACTTCGAGTCACATGTCGACTTAATAACTATAGTAGGATCATATTCGATGCAAAGTAATAAATCATTGCCTGTCAAGAGATGCAATGCAGTACGTTTTTAAGGGTTTTAGAAATTGAATAATTTCTTTATACATTATGAAGGATCGAGGGGATCAGTTCACGTCTGGCATCCTTGTTCCTACAAAAATTCCTTTATTCTCATAAACTATTTATTTTAAATGTTATTCATTATATATCCAATTTGTTTTTTAAATTCCACATATATACTATATTTTACATGCCACTGTTGTTTAGTTGTTTTTTGGAGGCGCTCTCTGATTTACAACCAAGCTCGCCAGGTTAGTATTTGACGTATAACCGACCACTTCGTACACTCGATGCACCTGGGCGACTACAGCTACTACCAGAACACAGTGCGTATGCAGCGGTATTTCAGATTTTACATTCAATTTCATTTTAAATTTGAAATGGTTCATCTTACGCCTCCTAAAAATTATGACACGATTTTCCTTTGATAAAAGTCCGACAACTTTTTGCTCTACTTTGCGTCGAATACGATCCTACTATAATTCTTGATCAACCACTTACTTTTATTAAGTGATTGATCAAGATATTGTCTATGTCTTATTTTTTTCGTAGCATTATCTTTAACTTTCTTTTGTGGAGATGTAATAGTGATACTTTCGCAACAAAGTAGGCTACAAAATATTCTTCAATCACTGCCTACTTCTACTTAAAATTTATGTGCAAAAGTTAAGCAAGATTTCAATATTATTTTCAGTATATTTAAATTTATGTTAATATTAACATTAACGGCATTGAAGGACATTATAGTCCTTATTTTCTTCTCAAGATATGAAAACATTAATTGTAAAAAAGCTGGGTCTTCGCTTCCACGTTGTTTGTCTCAGTCCTTTCGGAAACCACCTCTTGAATCCTCTTTGATGTTTCAATTACTTGAAGGGTCCTCTCTGTAAATATATAATAAAAAAGATAGCTATTACCTCCATTATTTCCCATCGGGAGCCTCCTTCAAAAACTGTTTAATGTGTTCGAAATCTTTAGGCTTTGTTGGTTTGATTTTTTAAATACCGTACGCGCCTAAAGTATGGAATAAATTCAGTAAAAACGGAACAATTTTTTTTGGGAAAAATCCTCGAACAGGTCGATTTTTAATTTAAAAAATACATATTTTAGCATAAACAGCAATGACGTCATCGACATTTTTTTTAAATAGCATACCCCCTATTTTTTTCTTAATTCTGAAAGATCGTTTCATTGTCGATTCGACAGTATTAAATTGTCGCCATCTTACATAGGAAAGTTTTCGAGTAAATGACGATTGAATGTTAGAAAACCCAAATCAATTTTGTGGTAAGGAAGCAAACACTAATGGTTTATTCGATATAAAGTATTCGAACTGTTTTAGGTTAGAAAAGAATCTTTTCGTTCGAAGACGATAAATTTATTGTAGAAGCCTACTTTTGAAGTGACCAACGGGATGAATATGGATGGAATTATTCAATTCATTCATATTTTTTTGCAATTCCAGGAAGAGTTTCGAAATCATGAAGCAGCAAATTATAACATTTTTGCTTAGCATTTTCGTTTGATGACATGATTTAGAAATACTGGCAGTGTTTGTAAAGGAAAGTCACCTGGAAGAAAGTAAGTTTTAACTGAAGATAAACTGGAGGATGTTAGAGAGCGTTTAGCAGTAAGCCCCACTAACCCTTTACGACAACTTTCAGCTCAAGCGGGTAAATATTTATAAAATGTTAAATATCAGTATTTAAAAATATTAATTAAAGTCATGAGTTTGTTGATATTTAAATCAACGAGGGTCTTTAATATTCCCAATGATTGAATGTATTTTCCTTGTCAACTATCAGCCACTGCAAAATAAAATTGATAATTTGTTTAGAGCAAAAGTTTTTCAGGCATTGCAAGATAAAGATAACCAGTTTTGTCAGCATTGTATCCATCTTTTGAGGATAGTCCTTCAATATTAGTCGTAATGTTGCTTTCCAGATTTCAACATTTTCTAGGTCATCAGCTGAATTACCGCAATTTATTTTGAAGGTTATGTGCCTTGTCACAATATTTTCGGCAGCTTTCAAAGATTTTGATATCTGGCTAGACAGAACCAACTGAAAACTACTTGGTCAATCGCTAATCCAAATGTGATCAACATTTTTAAATCACAATATTAGTTTCGTTTTCCTTTTAATTTTTTTAATATCCTGGAAATTTTACAGCTTACAGCTAAATTTAAAAATATGTTTTCATTTAGGTAGCAGCTACTTACCGATTAACCTTTTAACGCAAGACTGCGAGAGCTATATATAAAAATTTGTTCGCTTTACGTAAGATATCGCTCTAATTGTTTTCTCTCGTAAAAAGTTAATTGGCACCTTTGACATTTCATGAGCTCAACCACGCAAGATGCCTGCCGTCCAATTCCCTGTTGCGCTTTTCCGTCTCTATGCTTTAGACCAGTAATTTATTTCTCCTTCTGAACCTCCTGCAACGATCTCCCTCGCTCAAAGGAACAGGAAACAGTATCCTTCAATCAAAGAGAACGGGAAAGCGAAAACGCCCCTATATCGAGTTCTGCGGAAAATGGACCTTTTATACTTACACATGTCTCAGGATCATGACTGGATGCGGTCCTTTCTCTCTGGACAGGCGACAGCGCGAAGGGGTCGAAAAGACAGGTAATATTTTTTGACAATTGAGTATTTTTTCGATTTACTACAATAATACGAAGAAACATTTTTAAAACCGCCTGCAAGTCATTTACAGTTGCAACTATTGACCTCTTTTTATGTAGTACGTATGTTGGGGACGACTCCAGAGGTTCCCAATAGGTTTTAACAATTTCGATTATTACGAATTTTAAGCAGCGTTTTGCAATACATAGACCGATCAAAATAACTCATTTAGAGGGAAAAAAAGAAAATTGTTACCTGGACTTTCATAAGTGGAAATGGTAAAGGGGCTTATAATAAACGAAAAAAAAATAAATGTGGGAGCAGGGGCAGCGGAGTGTTGATTTGGGGGGTTGAAACCTTATGAAAAATTGTATCATTGGGATTTCTGGCGAAAGTTGACGTCAAATAAAAAAGTATCTAATAAAATAAAAATCTACAACTTTTGTAGAGGTCATTTTTAACATAACCTGATAATTTCGGCGAAAAATTTCAAAATACAGGTTTTTATCTGATTTTTTGTTTTTTATTTCTCATTTCTCAACTCAAGTATACCTTTCTTTGTCTTAAATAACCTCAAATTTTTTTAGATAAAAAAATCAAGAAGTTTCTGAAATATTCATTTTTTTTGGCCTAAAACACTTTTTTTTCAAAGAAAAATTCTACTTAAAAAAATCATCGTACAGAGTTCCACCGGTAATCATTTCTTTCGTTTTGACATACACTTTGTGGTGAAATAAAAAAATTTGTAATCACAGTTCAAAAACATGCCCAAAAATGCAAACAAATAAAAAATTACTTGCAGCAATGTATTTTTCAGTAATTGTTGATAATTTGTTTAAATTAAAAAAAAAACAAAAACTGACTACACCATTCCATTGTACAAAAAATACAAAAAAAACTGTCTCACTGTTTGACCCAAAACTATTTTTGTACAGTATTGCTATAAACATAAGTCGAATAGTGAATAAATAAAATAAATTATATTTTTTTTCCGTAGGATCGATTAGTGTACTTATTTTTTTTTTAAAAGTTTGATGAATTCATAGATATACACTGTGTCCAAAATAAGGATGGGATACCATTAGGATCTAGCAAACGGTAAGAGATACGGGGTGTCTCAGATTAGAAAAAAGTTGTGTTTTTTTATACCTAACAATATGCTGTTTAGAAAGTTTTAAAATTCCAGAAAAACCCGAAATTGTTTAATTTTTTCTGGCTTTATTTGAAAACGAATTTTAAAATAAATTACATATTTACAATGCCACTTTTTTCGCTCTATACAATGGCGCAACATTTTTGCAATCCGACGTTTCGTCTTCGAGGGGCCATCGTGGGGTTAATTTTTTTAAATACGTCGCTGCTATTTTTATGACAAAATCTAGTCATTTTTAATTCTGTAGTAGATGATATTACTATCGTAATCCCTTAAAAAGGTTTTTAGCTATCATTTAAAATTTTTCCCTAGTACGGCTCTGAACGCTTTTGAAATATCTATTTTATGAAGTCATAACAGTATAAAAGTCAGTACAGCACAAAATATCCAATAATTTTTTTTACTACTACTATTAGCAATACTAACTGGAAATAATAAAATATTTCATAAATTTGTATTATTTTTTTATTAGGTACAACTTTTTAAATTATGGATTAAAAAAATTGTTGGATATTTTGTGCTGTATTGACTTTTATTCTCTCCGCGCTCTCTCTCTCTCTCTCTCGCCTCCAATAGATACAGGTATTTTGAAAGCGTTCAGAGCCGTACTCAGAAAACATTTTTAATGATAGCTAAAAACCTTTTTAAGCGATTACAATAATAATATCATCTAATACAGAATTAAAAATGACTAGATTTTGTCATAAAAATAGCAGCGATATATTTAAAAAAATTAATCTGATGATGTCCTCTCGAAGACGAAACGTCGGATTGCAAAAATGTTGACGCCACTGGATAGAGCGAATAATGTGGCATTGTAAATATGCAATTTATTTAAAATTCGTTTTCAAATAAAGCCAGAAAAAAAATAAAACGATTTTGCAAAATTGCGGGTTTTCGGATTTCGCGTCAACAGTAGACTCTGCTGTTAATACTTTGTATTGCTGAAATCTCAAATCGTCCAGAGATAATTTATCATTTGTGCATTTGTAATTCGACTTAGATGTTTATAGCAATACTGTACAAAAATAAAGTTTTCGGGCAAACCACGACACATTTTTTTTTTTATTTTTTTCCGTAGAATTGAATGGTGTAATCGTGCGTAAAGAAATTATCAACAATAACTGAAAAATTTATTGTTGCAAGTCATTTTTTATTTTTTTTGCATTTTTGAGCATGTTTTTGAACTGTTATTACAGATTTTTTTATTTCACCAAAAAGTATGTCAAAACGAAAAAAATTATTACGGCAGAATTCTGTGCGATGATTTTTTTAAGTAGAATTTTTCTTTGAAAAAAAAAATGTTTTAGGCCGAAAAAAATGAATATCTCAGAAACTTCTTGATTTTTTTATCTAAAAAAATTTGAGGTTATTTAAGACAGACAAAGGTATACTTTCACCAAGTTTCGTCAAAATTAAATTATTTTTGCGGAAATATGAAATAAAAAACGAAAAATCAGAAAAAACCTGTTTTTCGCATTTTTCTCGGAAATTTTGAGGTTATCTTAATAAGTGATCTCTACAAAAGTTGTAGATTTTTGCATGATCTACGACTTTTGTATTAGATACTTTTTTGTTTGACGTCGACTTTCGCCAAAAATTCCAATGATACAATTTTTCATAACTTTTCAACCCCCCAAATCAACCCTCCGCCGCCCCTGCTCACGCATTTATTTATTTTAGGTTTATTATAAACTCTTTTACCATTTCCACTTATAAAAGTCCAGGTAAAAATTTGTTTTTCTTCAAGTGTAATTTGGTTGGATTATACAATGATTTTGATTACTGAAATGTAAACAAATTTGTAAACACTCTGTATATTTCTCCCTGGAGTGGTGGAAATCGTTACCATTTCTCTTTACAGTTTCTTGGGTATCTGGACAATAACATTGAATAGTGCTCGCCTAGTTTTATATTCGTCATTTATCAATTTCCAAACAAATATTTTTCAGTCTCATGCGAAACTACTAAACGGGAAACTATATCACCGTTCTCCGCATCGCACGTGGGCGATCCATTCCGATCCTATTCCGAATAATGTTAGAGAAGGTTACCCGTTTATTTCCTTAATATCGCAGTAAACCACGCGGAACTTCTGCAAACAATGTAATTTCATTGCTGCATAAACACACAGAGATCGTATACCACTGCATAAACTGCAGCGAGGCACGGAATAAACTCGAATAAATACCAACACTCCACTGTAACGGGTGTGAAATTGTTGATATTTGCACATCGTGTCTTCATTTCGACGAAAATCTTAAAATCGTTTCAAACTTATCCCAGGACGGAGAGCACTGATGGGTAGATAATCAGTGCCATTCAAAACCGGGGTGAACTTACTGTGAAACTATTAGAACCGAGCAATCTCTTATTTCTCTTCTGGCAAATTGAATGTAACCCTTTACTTCACTAAATCGAGAATTTAATACCAGTTGGTCGTCCAATCTTGAATTACGTATTGCAGATAAAGGTCAGCTGGCACCGCTACAGGCTGGCCACTTGTTGATTTTTAATTATGTCGTGTGTAACGCCAAGCAATAAAGACTATCTCCTGGAGGCAGTTTGGTGGCTCCGCAAACAGAATTTAAACATATATAGAACTTCTACACGTATGATATTGCTGTTACATTGCTGCTTTAACACAGATATCTAAAATAGAAAGTGAGAAAAAATATATATAGCATGTCCCAAATTGATGGAACAAAACTCATATTTTTGTCTATAGGCTATTGACTATGTACTTTAGATAGGAACTACAACGTAACAGAAATTGTATTGTTTGATATGTTCAATTGACCCTAAAAAATGATAAAACCGCGGAGTGCTACCTTTTAAAGGAGTGCCTTTATGAGAACGAAGTAAAAAGGTGGTATTTTCAGTTTTTTGAGTTTTACTCGAAAACTATACATTTTTTACTATAGTTGTCAACAGAAAAGTTGTAGCAAATTGAATTTTCAATCGAAATGAGACCTTCTGAATTAAAAAAAATTATTTTGTAACACAAATATGACCAAAAAACAAGCAATTAGGTATAGGCATTGCTTCACAGAAAAAAAAAGTTAATGTTTTTTCCTTTAAAATAAGTGTTTATAAAAGTACCTACGACTAATAGAAACCGAGATACATTGGATCAAAGTTGGCTACTTTTTGGATTTTTGGCCAATTTTTGCCCTTTTTGACGATTTTCGTCTTATAACTTTTTTCTGAGTTAATTTAGGTATAGACCAGTGCTTAAGCCTTCAAAAATGGTAAAAAGTGAAAAAAAATTATAGTAGGATGAAACCCATTGGAAAAGGAAGAGAATATAACAGAAATGAAAGCAAAAATAATTTACGGGCGATCTGAGGTCGGGAAGGGGAAGGGGGTGAGTTTTTAAGGGTAAAAAACGGTTTCCCTTGATTTCCGGAAAAACTACAAGTCTTATGGAAAAAAGTTAAATGGCAAAGTTGTAGGTAATAAAAAGATCTACAACTTTTGTATTTACACTTTTTTCACATAACCTCAAAATTTATGTGAAAAATTCAAATAACCAAGTTTTTGGTTTTTTATTTTTATCTTTTACAAAAAAATTTTTTTTTCACGAAATTTGGTGAAAACTTACCTATTTATGTCCCAAACACGCTGTAATTTTTTTGATTTGAAATATTTATTTTTTCACCTTATTTTTACTTAATATCGAAAAAGCACCCTAATTTTCAATCGAAAATTCTCACGTCAAAATATCTGCTTTTTTAAAAACGTCGGTGGGCTTTTTCTTCGTTGTAATCTCTACTTTCTGATGGTTAAAAAAAATATACATTACTATGGTAAGTTTTCTCAGGAAATGCAAAGAAACGAAAGAAGATTCTACAACTTTCTCAAAATATTGTAGATGTCTTATTAAATATTAACTTTATTAACTTATTTGGTTGTTAATTATAATAGTATATTTCGACTTGTAATTTTTTTGTTTATCAATGTAACATGGAATCTTACGTTTTTCGAGTAATTAAAGTGTAAATTTTAATAAATAGCTCAAAATTGTACATAATGATTAGAAAAAAATTTTCGGATTCTAGTTCGTTTCTTTGCATTTCCTGAGAAAACTTACCATAGTAATGTATATATTTTTTTACACCATCAGAAAGTAGAGATTTCAACGAAGAAAAAGCCCACCGACGTTTTTAAAAAAGCAGATATTTTGACGTGAGAATTTTCGATTGAAAATTAGGGTGCTTTTTCGATATTAAGTAAAAATAAGGTGAAAAAATAAATATTTCAAATCAAAAAAATTACAGCGTGTTTGGGACATAAATAGGTAAGTTTTCACCAAATTTCGTGAAAAAAAAAATTTGTTTGTAAAAGATAAAAATAAAAAACCAAAAACTTGGTTATTTGAATTTTTCACATAAATTTTGAGGTTATGTGAAAAAAGTGTAAATACAAAAGTTGTAGATCTTTTTATTACCTACAACTTTGCCATTTAACTTTTTTCCAACAAGACTTGTAGTTTTTCCGGAAATCAAGGGAAATCGTTTTTTACCCTTAAAAACTCCTTCTCATTCCCGACCTCAGATCGCCCGTAAATTATTTTTCCTTTCATTTCTGTTATATTCTCTTTCTTTTCAATGGGTTTCATCCTACTATAATTTTTTTGGTTTAAAAAATTATCGATCCTGGTCTAGTATATGTAATGCCATATTCAAATGAAAGCTGGTTTCAAGACCTTTAAAATGGTGCTGGTAGAAGTCTGTACAATTAAAATCAACCGATATATGTCAATTTAACCAACGATACTTTTTCTTATTTTTATAAAATTTGTATTACTTTCGGTATTATTTTGTCTAATAAATTTATTTTTGTGAATGTGAAAGTTAAAATAAGTTTCTAGGTGATTGGATATTATTATTTATTTATTTAAACAACAATTAATCATATTTATCTTGTAAAATTTCGAATTCTTTTAATTATTTTTGTACTTTTAATTAAAAAATTACAATTACAAAAAAATTTTTCAATTTTGTAAATAAGAATTTTTCAAAATTAAAAAATTACCTCGATGTATTTTTACTTGAAAATGCTAGTGTTGAGGATATCACTGCTGCATCTGAATGCATTGTAACTATAATGTATAGTTAAAAAATTGACAGCCTAAAAACTTGTCGATATAAATTATTTCAAAAGTATTCAACAAGTGCAAAATTTACCTTATCTCGATTGCCTTCAACAACTGATGCTCTCAAACATCATGGGTTCAGAGTATATTTTCAGATGCAACAGTGGAATGGTTGTACTTTAAATCCCCTTGATTGGGGTTGGAAAAATTCCATAAATGGGCTAGTTCCCATTTTTAATAATAAATCTCCTGCACCTGAAAATTTACTTGAAAAAATAGCCTGTAAATGTATTAAAGAATGTATGGGAATAAATTGTGAGAATGCTTATGAGCCTGATTTTTCTGAAGAGGACATTGATGAAAATGATGACGACGAAATTGATATTAATATTGAAAATATACTAAATGAAACTGAAAATTTATAAGATATATATGATTAACTGTTGTTTAAATAAATAAATAATAATATCCAATCACCTAGAAACTTATTTTAACTTTCACATTCACAAAAATAAATTTATTAGACAAAATAATACCGAAAGTAATAAAAATTTTATAAAAAGAAAAAAGTATCGTTGGTTAAATTGACATATCTCGGTTGATTTTAATTGTACAAACTTCTACCAGGCACCATTTTAAAGGTCTTGAAACCAGCTTTCATTTGAATATGGCATTACATATACCTAAATTAACTCAGAAAAAAGTTATAAGACGAAAATCGTCAAAAAAGGGCAAAAATTGGCCAAAAATCCAAAAAGTAGCCAACTTTGATCCAATGTATCTCGGTTTCTATTAGTCGTAGGTACTTCTATAAAGGCTTATTTTAAAGGAAAAAACATTAACTTTTTTTCTGTGAAGCAATGCCTATACCTAACTCCTCTACGAAAAAAGTTGTGGGCCAAAAACCAAAAAGAAATAAAACGCATTTTTTTCGGTTTTTTTACTCGTTTTTTGGGCATATTTTTGTTACAAAATAATTTTTTGACTTCAGAAGGTCTCATTTCGATTGGAAATTCAATTTGCTACAACTTTTTTGGTGACAACTATAGTGAAAAAATGCGTAGTTTCCGAGTAAAACTCAAAAAACTGAAAATACCACCTTTTTACTTCGTTCTCAAAAACGCACCCCTTTAAAAGGTAGCACTCCGCGGTTTTATCATTTTTTAGGGTCAATTGTAAATTTTTTGCCTTGTTGCCATTTCTTGTATATTTTTTCCAAGGCAGATTTGTTGGGGAAGCTAATTGTAAATTTTGAATGCTACTCTTTGGAGAGTTGAGACAACGGCAATAAAATCCCAAACCAGGCAGGGATCTCGTACTTCCCATTCATATCACTCCAACTTTATTAAGAAAGAAAACTTTTAAACACCACTGAACGCCTCGCAGGGCCCAAAAGGCCTCGACGGCGGAATGTGCCGTCGCTTGGAGCAGCAACTTTGATAATTCAGGAAGCTAGCACGTTCACCGCGTGGGTGCAATTTAGTGGTGCAGCAGTCGATTTTACTTATGTGGCACTGACACATCTCTCCTATTAACTGGTCGTGGGAAACCGAGTTATGTTACACTAATAAAACGACGTGTAGCTGGGTGGGAAATACGCTATTGGTTTGGTAATCCGGGCTTTCCCATTTCGAATACTGATGACACACGGATTCTGGCGAATACAGGCGAAGCCAGTTCGTTCCTGCACTTCTGATGGTAGTAAGTCTCGCAAGTGAAGTGACTGAAAATCTTTTACATTAAAATTATACATCACAAACTTAAATAAATATTACTACTTATACTTACTTGTACTTAAATACTTGTACTACTTGTATACAGTGTAGGAAAGTACGGATGGTCTATCAGAAGTTACGTGAGAGCGATAAAGTAAGCCATAGAAATCCATGTGATATACAAGGATGGCTATAATGAAGTGGATCTTATTTGTGGAAGGGCGAAATGGGCGTTGACTATTAGACGCCTTCATTATAGCCATCCTTGTCTATCACATGGATTTCTATGGCTTACTTTATCGCTCTCACGTAACTTCTGATAGACCATCGGTACTTTCCTACACTGTATGTACTTGCACACTTGTATACTTGTATACTTGTACTTTGTACTTAAATAAAGGTACATATAGACTAGGGTGGATCTGTTTTGAGGTGGATGTAAAAAAATTTCTTAAATGTAACAATATGTTCCTTTTATGTCAGAATTTAAGAAATTTTAAATCGATTTTTTTATTTTATCATTTCTAAATGAGGAAAGTAAACGTAAATTCATTTAAAAATTGTTGGTTTTACTTTGAAGTTAGATACTTATGTTAGTTTTGAGGTTAACAATAATAATTTCCAAATCATTTTTATTCAATCCATTCTTTAACAAATTAATAAACATCTCAAATTAATTAATGCCAACATTCTGCTTTTAGTGTTGTATTTTTGTGATGAAAATAGAATATGTGACCCTATTGCCGCTGCATTTAACCCGACACTGAACGAAGTAAGTCACTGTCAGTGTTGCCAACTATGAAGAATGAAAATAATAGGAGAGCGGCACACAAAATATTTGTAAGTAGCGGCACCATAAATCATTTTGGATCTCTCTGTACTAACAACATTCAATTAATTCTGTAAATCTGTAAATATGGGCCATTTTAAACCCAAGTCTATTTTTGTGCGATATCTCATCGAAACTTTAATGCTATTGGTTCATAAAAGTTGAGTCTAAATTAATTAAGTATACTATGGATTTATAAAACAGTCTTTATAATATTGGTTTCACAGATATAGAAGACCCTGAGAGAAATGTTGTTTTTTTACATTTTAAATGGAAGGTACAGTTTAATCCGTACCTGAATTATTATCTGCTGTTATCGCTAATTTAAAAGGGCGCCATATCCTCAAGATCCAGAACAATTAAATCTACCGCAATGAAATGAATTTTCCCTTATCCTAATTACAATTTCCGCCGTATTTCATTACAAAAAGGCCTTTTTACTGCGCGATGCTCGGAATATATTTCTTTCCTCGTTGCTACAGCTTTGATCTTAAAATTTTAACTTTTTCTTTTTACTGTCCGAGCCGATTTAAATAATAATATCCTTCCTTTGTCGTTCCGGAAATTTTTACGTTGACTGCAGCTAATGTAACGCTGATTAAATTGTAGCGCTTTTATTGCTGTACCCTTCGTTCGAGCGTAAACGCTCTTCGGAATTAAGTCTCAAAATTTAAAATTACTTATTTTCCGTATTTCTCGAAAGATAATATCTGGTCTCAAATAAGCGCAATGTCGTTACTGTAATTATAAGAATATTCCGTCAGATTGAGAACTGTCGAAATATAACATGAAAATGAGTTTAGAATTTTATTTTCTGTACAGGGAGTTACAATTTATCTAAAAAATAAGATCGAAAATAATAAAAATAATAATTACAGATTTCGAGAAAAAATGGAATATGGACCACATTTAAGGAGGTATATCGGGGTCCGAGGGAAGTGAGGAGCGCAGGGGGTCCCATGCTTTTCTTATGGGACTAAAACCCGCTACCAACTTGAAAAAATTAAATTCTGTTGAAATTATTTGCGATAAACATTATCTATATAGCAAAGAAATTTACTCAATATGCACATAACATATCATATTTAAGTAGTTTTAAATTATATTTAATGAATGCATAAACACTATGTAGATGTGGCAACAGCGTTAATAATTGACTAGCAGTTGTATACACTGCGAACCTACAGACCTCGGACATCGGAGATATTGCGCGTCAAATTCGGGTAAAGATGCGTACGCGTTCAAAAATGTATTGTGTCTAAACTATGTAAAATATAATTATTATATATAGCAAATATATCGTATTATCCTCGGGAAGATTTGTATCCTTTATTTAAAATCCGTAAATCATGTGAACTGGTAAAACAACGAGAATTATGTTAATTTAGTTCTAAAGAAATGAAATGACACTCGCGCCCATCTCTCGTCCAAGTCAAAGAAAATGTTGGATGCAATTTTGAAGGTTCTGTGATAGAAATTACATTATTACTCACTGTTCGTGTTTTTAATCTCTATTTTAGTAATGTTACAAAAGTTTTGCAACTATAACTAATTTTTTAGATATAAAGTTTGCTGAGAAATATTTATGTTCCTTTGTTATTCCGTACAAATGCTTTTATCTCAAGTATTACTAATTATATTAATCAAGTAAAGAAAACTTTATGTAACCCTAAATATTGCTGGGTAATGATTACGATGTTTTTATAAACCATTAAATATATTAAAAGGATTTATCAACTGTATTTTTTATTCCAATAAATATATCACAGCTTCCTAGCCTTTTTTAATTAATTTAGCTTTTTAAAAACATTACAAAAAATAATCTGTTGTGGATAATTTATTATTGACAACAATGAACATGGGACTTAGGAAAAATGTATATGTTTGAAATCAATTTCGTTTTTAACAAGTCTTTCAAATGTATTTCCTTCTTGCTGTCAGCTGATTGCGACGTTGCCACATTAATTCTCAGCCTAATACAGCTGTACTATGTTCAAGACTTACATTAGTTTTACATAAAAAATAAGATAATGCTGTGGTACTATCTATGGAAAAGTTTTGTTTCACAATTTCTACATTTTTTCTCAGTTATGGGCAAAAAAGAGTCAATCTTCGCCACATAAACCAATGCTAAAATGAACAACTTTCGACAACAATATCTCAAAATCTAGACTAAAAAAAAATTTCAAAAAAATATGACGCACAGAGGGAGCACTGGCTAATACACCATATAAATCTGTGCATTTTAGTAAACCCGATATAGCTCCTTAAAAAATAAGAAAACGCTACAATTTATTTGCAGATAATAACGGTAATGGTAATTTTTCTTAATGAAGTAGTCAATTTTTTTGTTACATTGTTTATTATTGCACATTTATGGATTTCGAGCTTCTGTATCATCTTCCGAGACCTTTCCTGTTTCCGGTGGTGCATAAACACTTTCACAAGGAACGTTAAATGTTAACTTTACTGTTTAAGGTGCATTTACTTTATTCGATGGTTATAGATTACGATGTCTTAAAGAGAGGAAAATTTATAGCGATGGCACTGGCATAAATTTAGAATATAAAGACGAAGCGTATTTCCTATTACTTGAAGGGTACTCTCTCCTATATGAAGTGATACTAGAACTTTATGGGTGCATATATTTACAAAGTGAACTTAACCATTCGCTAAATGATGATTTGGCTCTTCATACATGATCCGATAAAACGAGGTATAGCGCCGCTACCAGTTTCTATACAAAAGTTTTTTACTCAATTTCATGTAAATGTTACCAACAGATTGTGAAAGATCGAGAAATTTTGCGTTTACTGCGCAAACTCAAGAAAATATACACAAATAAATACATTTAAAATAAAAATTAAAACGTAAAGTGAGGTCACGATATATCTATATACCAAAAGACAACAAACGAACTCAAAACTAAAAATGCAAAACCTTTAAATTTAAAACAATATAGGTAACTACCAACAATGTGAAAACAAAACGAATTAAATTAAAGTACCTATGTTCAGAAGTAAGTAGTTAGGTATCTAACTACCTACAGAAAAAAAACACGAAACAAAAATGCGACTATGAAGTTTTAAATGATTCACAATAAGAAAAAAACAAACAAATTATTAAAACGCAATGAAATAAAAGTATGTTTGCAAGTATCTATGTATGTTCCGACTACCTAAAGACAACAAATACAAAACAAAAATGTGACCTTAAAATATCGAACGCAATTATAACTTTCCAACAACACCCAGAAAGAAAACACAGTCGTCAGTCGTCACCTCCATTCGCTCCAAGTCAGTTTATTAAAGGATCACGCGCGCGTTATCGTTCGGCTTATTAGCTAAACAGTAGGCAAGACAGTGCGGGGGGAGGGTCGGCGATCGCATCATGCGAAGCGAGGCGCTTGAATTTTATTCTCGCGTTCGTAGTTCTTTTGCGATTACTCCTTAGATATTCATATAAATTATATGGTGCAAAAGAGTAAAATAATGTGCATGAAATGCTTAAAGCCTCTAACTTATTTAAAATGGTAAGGATTAATACCGTATTTGTGTAAATAGCTTTCTAATTACCGCTTTATAATTGCCCATTTTTTATAATATTAAAATGGATATAGTATGTTATCCTTAAGAGATAGACATATGCCATCGCGGACTTTACTGTAGACCTATATAAGATACACAATTCCACCATACATTATTTTGTTATATCTCAAAGGGTTTAGGCAGCGTTTTCGTTGAAAGCTCCCAGACAGCTTATTATTTCCCGACACCTCCAACGAATATTGTTAATGTATACAAAAACTTAACAAATTATATACTAAAACATTCCTCGAGAACCACTCTATCCATTGGTGAAAACAGCATGAAAATCGGTGCAGTTTTTGAGTTTATCGCGAACAGACAGACAGACGCGGCAGAGGACTTTGTTTTATAATATGTAGTGATAAATACTTATGCACACAAAAGATTCGCAACACAGAAATTTTGGCGCCCAACGTGGGGCCAGTTAAAACAAAAAAGAAAAATTCAGAATAAAATTATAAACTTAAATCGTTGTAATTAGTATAAAACCAACCGAAAATTAAATGTAACTAAACTAATAGTTTCTCTATGAGATTATAACTCGTTTCTGAGATAGAATAGTTTACTATCGATTCAAGTTTTGTATTAAGGTAAATGCCTATTCACACAAAATATTCGCAATGTATAAAAATGTTGGTCAGTTAAAACAAAAAAGGAAAATTCAGAATGAAGTTATAAACTCCACTATTTTTCCTACATAATGTGTATCTATAAATATTGTTATGGTATATAGTTATGTGACTTTATATTTGTATGAGCGCCAAATTAAATTTTAAATTGTGTTTTAGTGTAACATGTAAATTTGATTTTGGTGTGATGTTGTATACTCCCTGTTAGCTTAGACTCTCCTCAGTAGTCGGTTCAAATCAAAATATTATTCTTCCAGAAACCAAACACAACTAACAACTCTAAACAACAGATGTTATCAATAAATTAATTTATTAATATTTTATTTCGTATATCAATGTTTCAGTTTGGAAATGTCACACACTATCAAATATTTTGAAGTTTTTTACATTGTCTTGAACACTTACAACAAGAATTTATTTCGATTTGGCTAATTTCCTGAAATAACTGTATCACTGGTTGCTTTCTATATGTACTTTCAATTTTCTCGTATAATTTCTTGTTTTATTATGTTCCAACTTATCACTAATCTTAATATCTATAAATCTAAAATGTTTGGCCAAATTTTTATGATGCTTGCTATATATCTGAATTAAATTTGTTAAAAATTGAAATCTTTGAATTTCTGACAACTTTCAAGCGAATTTTACTTTTAATTTGTGCACAAATTGTCTACGAAAATGAAAGGTACCTTTTTTATACGTATTATTTGTTTAATTCCTTTTTTTTCCTGTCTCAATAGCTTTTTGGACACTGTCGGCTATACCGCTTTCTGACGAATTTCTTGGGACTCCTGCTACTACTTCCATTTTCTCTCTGCTACT
Source organism: Anoplophora glabripennis (assembly GCF_000390285.2). Classification (NCBI taxonomy): domain Eukaryota; kingdom Metazoa; phylum Arthropoda; class Insecta; order Coleoptera; family Cerambycidae; genus Anoplophora; species Anoplophora glabripennis. The sequence continues at coordinate 197,852 of NW_019416598.1, forward strand.
GCTACTACTAGGCCTCTTATTTATCTGGTTTCCTGAGACTTGCCTGCTGTTGTACTTCTTTCTCTCGGAAGCTGCTGTCTTTCCGCTTTCTCTCTGCTACTGGTGCTGATGGTTCGTTTTCTTTCTGCTGCTGTTGCTGCTGGTCCGCTTTCTTTCTGCTGCTTCTGCTGGTTTCTTTTTCTTTATTTCTTTAACACTATCTCGATAAAAGATTCTCTTGTTTTCCGGGTTTTTTAATATCTTTCTATAATATCTGACTTTTTCACTCAAATTCATTCGTAACCAATCAATATATTTTTTTCTTTTTTACTATCTTGATTTTTTTGGTTTCTCCCTTGTTTAAGGCATATATCTGATTTTGCTTTCTTTTTACTTGCCGTTTTTCTTTTTCACTCACCTCACTTCACTTAAACCTTTACACTTATGCCCTATTCTAATTTCTTAACAATCACATTTACATTATACTTCAAAATATTTATCATTCTATACTCTTATTTGACTTTTCTATATACTACTTTATCCTTGTGAATCCCACTTTAATTTTGACATTTCTATGACATATTGATTTATTGATATACAACTTTTTCTTTAAACCTTAATATCTTTTCCTAATTAGTATTTTACCTTATATTATAACTATTTATGAGCACTCTGACATTTTAACTTTTATTAGATATCTGTCACTTATGAATTTGAATTACTTTTAGTTATGTTTTCTAATAACTTCCTGGCATATGCTCTATCTGACCAAAATTATAATTATTTTTATATTTGAATTTTGAAATTTATACTATTCTAATAATCCGATGATTCCTACTACTTATTCAATACTAACAACAATTTTTTTAATCAAATATTTTCTTAATTTTATAATAACCATTTCAACCATTATCTTTTCCGCTTTGTCTTTTAAATAGAAATTTAATTTAAATTTTAATTTGCTCTCTCACATCTGATTTCATCTCAATATACAGGGTGTTTCTTAGGTAGAATTAAGAAATCCAGAGGCGTATTCTGTGGCGAAAAATAATGTTTTTTTTTATTATATAAATGTGGGGTGTTATTACAGCCATTGTCCAGCTACAGCGTGTCAAAAACAAACAAAAAAAAAATCAGTTTTTAATTTTTAATTTCTAATTTCATTGAGATTACGTCGTATTTATAAAATCATGAGACGGAATCAGTCGTTGCGGGTTAAACACGGCCCTAAGCGGTGTTAAGATTGGGATAAAATTAATAACTGCGTCATTTGCTTAACAGTACTCTATTTATAAAATCGAGTTATCTGTGTAGGTTCTTTACCGGTGACGGCAAAGAAAATTCGTTTTCTACTTTGGGGCCTAGTCAAAATATCTGCCGAGAGTTCGGAGCCTTTATGTGCGAGACCCGAGGACTACTAATAACGCAATTTCCATTCCTTTGATTTCGGTGCGTAAGTTAATAAAGTTTATAATGCTCACCAGTCGTTCTTAAGTGAGCGCTCTTTGAGGGTGAATTTTTTAAAATTTCGAATTAACCCAGACCCCCACGCGTCGAATTTTAGAGTTTCCGTTATACCGAGCAAAAACAATTAGCCGGGCAAATATATTAATTAATGGGCGAGGCGAGGCAGCTTGGATTTTTCACTTAAGCGTTAATAAAACCGTTATTATTGTTATTCAGTCCTGTTCCTTTCTGAAGCTTCAAACTTGCTCTGTTATTGATTACAAGGTGCGTTTCAAATAATTTGAAAACTATTTTTCTTAGAAACTTCAAATTTGGTACACTTATTTTTTTATATAAGTCAAGGTAAATATAGAATTTGGAGAGAATACATATACAGGATGTTCTATTTCTAGTGCCTGTGCGCCACTGGCTATCCCGTAACTTTTTTGTGTGTATGCCAATGACAACAGAATTTATATTTTTAAAAATAAGCACTATTTTAGAAGATTCGTATATGGATTTCGAGTAAAATTTGCATTTTTTATACATTAAATATGGGCAAAAATTCCGATTTATAAAAAATAATTTATAACTGCAGCCTCAAAGTAGGGAATAATATTGAAAAAACGTCACATTAAAAAAAATAACAACACATTTTTGGTATTAGTATTATCAATCAATAAAATAAAAATCAACACTAATATTTTAAATAAACAATAACAACTAATACTGTAAGAAAGTCAACATTAACATTTTAAATAAACTGATATTTGTAATCACATTAAAATAATATTACAGTAAATGCTCAAAGTTACTTTCTTGTTCTTAAACGCAAACATTAGTTCTTCGAAAATTAGAAATTATCCAATAATTGTGCATTACCTCTCATAACATTAATTTCATGTTGTATTCTTTCCCATATTCGTTTTCTGTATTTACTGAAAAGTTATTTTAAACTGTGGTCCTCAACGCTCCCCAAATGAAATAATTACATGGGTTTAGGTCCGGGGATCGAGGTGGCCATTTTAAAGGGGCATTATTTCCTCTACCTATCCACCTGTTAGACCTTTAATAACCTGTAATACCTACCTGTACCCTGTAATACCTGTAACCTGTAATAACTGGTCTTTTAATACTCTATTAAAGGAACTTTTTGAAAGCCAACCTCTGCCGCTAAACGCCTTTTATTTACTTGAGGAATTTCTTCGACCCTTTCCAAAATTTGTTCCTCCAGCTGAATAATTCCGGCCGTACATTATCCACGATTTAATGTTACAGGTAAAAAACGTCCTGTTTCCCGAAGGCGTCTCTCCGCATTAGCAAATGTTTTGTGATTTGGAGTTCTTCGATTAGGAAATCTTTCAGCATATGTTCGAACAGTAGCACAACAATTTCCTTCACAATAACCCAAAACTACTAACATATCAGTTTGTTCAGCAAAAGTATAAATTGCAATAAAAAACAAAGTAAGCTAAAATTAAATCACAGCTAGCTTGACACAGAACATTTTAATTATTGTTATGAATTTGTTTCTCTGTTATATGGCACCTCGTACTAGAATGTTCTATTTATCTTAAACTGATTCTATATTATTTAATCTGTAAAAAATGCCAATTTTACTCGAAATCCATAAACGATATCAAAATTTTTTAAGACGCAAAAAAACTTCTAAAATAGTGCTTATTTTTAAAAATATAAATTCTGTCGTCATTGGCGTACATACAAAAAAGTTACGGGATAGCCAGTGGCGCACAGACACTAGAAAGAGAACATCCTGTATATGTATTCTTACCAAATACTATATTTACATTGCCCTTATATAAAAAACCATGTGTACCAAATTTGAAGTTTCTAAGAAAAACAGTTTTCAAATTATTTGAAAAAAACTAGGTTATCTGTTCTATATTTAGAAGGCTATATCTCAGCAGGCGTGCACTTTTGTATACAGGCAAGTCAGACTAAATAGTCTTGTTTTCATTCAAGGAACCTGTGGTCAAGCGTTGTCCATCCTTTTCAGGGACACCCTGTATATGCCACAATTAAGTTTGCCCATATTGGATATTTAGTGTAATTTTACTGTAAGTGAACAAAAAAAAAATTGCGGATTACAAGTACAAAAATTTCCACAGCATAGGAATGTGTTTGCATTTCATAAATTTGTAACTACGCCTAACATCAAGAGGCCAGTAATTTTTTTTTATGCTTGGATCATCGCTTCGTGAACGTCTGACCTTTTCGTAACTCACTTAGCAAATAAATATTTGAAGTGAACATTTCGCCTGGGAGAATCATCTCTTGTATGAATATTCAAAATTGCTTTCTTACACGGCTCATTTGAAATTTTAAGTAGATCCAAATTCACGCAGTAGCTAGGTTCATTATTTTTTCCTTTAGGCCTTTAAAAAACATTGGAAATAGCAATTTACAATTTTAATAACACTCGGTACCGTCCTGCTGCTTACTTCAAATAAAAAGTTAGTTGTTTTTTGTCACCAAGAAGAAAAGCTGGCCTACACATTTTCCTTGCTCATATTTTACGTTTGTTTTTACTTTTGAGATTTACTTCATACAATTAGTATTGATAGATAGAACAGTGAAATTAAAAAGAATTTCATCTAAACATAAAATATCATCTAAAAATAAGTGACGTAATTATTTTTTTTTTGTTTTTCTAGATTCATTAATAAGATTATATAAAATATAACTGAAGTGAGAGAAATTATAATATTTAAACTGCTGGGGGTGATCATGTCAAATCACAGCAATCTAAAACATGATTTAAATTTATATATCATTCTCGGCATTGGAATTCATTACGTTGGCAGTGCCAACAGTGGCCAATAGTAGCACCCAATTTGTAACACATTTATTTCTGAAAAATTAAGTTTATGGAGATTTAGTATCTCAAAAGAATTTTCTTGTGGAAGTTCATATCTTTAAGAGGTAGAAGTTGTTGAAACAGGCCAACATAAAAAACATGAAATTTAGGAAACATCTAAACATCTAGTTTCCTTTTTATGGAACGTTGACAAGCTGCGTCACTGTCTCAAATAGTTCCTAACATTCCAGCATACATTGTAAAATGGTTTAATGATTTATTTGAAATATTTTAATACCTATTTACCTTAATTTTCTTTTATCTCCATTTATTTTGGAATTTTGCAAACTGTGAAAAAAAATTTAAAAATTAATGTCATGCACCAAAAGAATGAGTCAAGGGTTACATAATTCATGGTTTGTACATCTACAGTGCTTTCATGATGAAAGGAACAAATTCGTTTAAAATTCAGGTAATTATTTTGTGGAAAAACGCTCGGACAGTTCGATTTGTATTTTAGAATCAAATGTATTTGATACTATTGCCCTTTTATTTTTTTTCTGCATTCTATTCGTACAATTTTGAATTAATTAAATAAAATTATTATGAATTATGTAATTTAAATAATCAATTTTTACATTATTTTATGAGTAGTAATAGTACTTAGAATGCTAAATTCAAAGAACATAAGCTGAAGCCGCTAGACGAAATAGCGAATCCGCGTATGAGAGAGGCGCGCGCGCGGCTCATAACGCTTTATTAACAATTAAAAAACAAGGCTTTAGAATAATGCGAGTCCCAAAAACTCTTCAGCATCTTGTAGGGGGATGTTTAAACTTTAATCTAGGTACCTCGCATTTTTAGCAACTTAAATTGTTTGTAACTTTAAAACTATCAATTTTAGAGGCATAGTGCATAGAAACTTTCTTGTTTATAGTGTGCCAAAAAACCTAAAAAATTTCCGCACTGAAAAAAATCAATTTTTACAATTTGTTTAGAAAAAGTTTGGTCAAACAAATGGGCACCAGATTTCCGGACGGCATCGTCTTGATTCATGTTAAGGAACATCTCACGAATCTGAATATGCAAAAAAATCGAGGTGGAAAATTTCTCCCACGAATGCGAGGCTTTCGCCTTGTCTATTTAGATTTATTCTCTTGAGGTTATTTCAAATCTAAATTATGTGAATAGATCAAATAATTTTGATGACCTGAAACAGAAAATACGCCAGGATATAAGACTTATTCCAGCAGAAGTAATTGAAAACGTTCAACGGGAAACAATGTTTCCACTACAAAAATGTATTGAAGTAAACGGACATAACATTGAACATTTGTTATAAAGCAATTGTTATTTAAATAATGTTTTATGATTAAACTTTTTTTTCCATTTATCACATTTCAAACGTCATTATTACGAAAATCGTTGATTCTAGAAATATGATGTTATACAAAAAATGTTCAGAATTTACCGTACAATTCAAAAATGGCATAATATACATGGTGTTCCATTTAAAAAATCTACGAAGACTGCATATGTTCTTCTTGCGACTCACACTGTATACAATTTTCTTATGTCAAAAAATCCGCAACTAAAAATACTAATCGCCGTGTCCGAGCGTGTTTCCACGAAATAATTACCTGAATTTAGACGAATTTGTGACGAATTTGTTCCTTTCATTATGTATGTTATGGACCAAGTGATAAATCGAGCATTATACAAAATGCCCGGTCATTATGTAAAATGCCCAATATGGGTGTGCAATTTGATAATAATTATTCAAATTATCAAATTGACCGGGCATTATACATATTGTCCATCACCTTTTGGGCAGAGTAATACAAACATATTTAATTACTATTTTTTTATTATTATTGTCATTTAACTTAAAATAAACTAAATGTTAAACAATTTAAATAATCAGACTCATTATTTGGATTAATTAGCAAGGATTTCTACATTAAGAATCCACTAGTTTCTGCATTTAAAACTTAAGGAAAGTCATATTAAAAATGTAGGTAACACAAAACATATAAAATTTAAAACAAACATTTCACAACATTATCTTTGTTTTATAGAAGTTTTGACAATGCATTTCATAAATTTGTAACTACGCCTAACATCAAGAGGCCAGTAATTTTTTTTATGCTTGGATCATCGCTTCGTGAACATCTGACCTTTTCGTAACTCACTTAGCAAATAAATATTTGAAGTGAACATTTCGCCTGGGAGAATCATCTCTTGTATGAATATTCAAAATTGCTTTCTTACACGGCTCATTTGAAATTTTAAGTAGATCCAAATTCACGCAGTAGCTAGGTTCATTATTTTTTCCTTTAGGCCTTTAAAAAACATTGGAAATAGCAATTTACAATTTTAATAACACTCGGTACCGTCCTGCTGCTTACTTCAAATAAAAAGTTGGTTGTTTTTTGTCACCAAGAAGAAAAGCTGGCCTACACATTTTCCTTGCTCATATTTTACGTTTGTTTTTACTTTTGAGATTTACTTCTTACAATTAGTATTGAATTGATAGATAGAACAGTGAAATTAAAAAGAATTTCATCTAAACATAAAATATCATCTAAAAATAAGTGACGTAATTATTTTTTTTTTGTTTTTCTAGATTCATTAATAAGATTATATAAAATATAACTGAAGTTTGAAAATTGATATTTTGAAATACACACAAGTAATTAAATAAAATGTTTAAATTGATCAATCTTGAACATTTTCTTAAAAGCCAACAAAAACATCCTGGTATGCCAAATTTCATTTTAAACAAAATAACTTTGCATTTATCTGAGAGATATCGTATTGAAGTAAATACTTGTGAAATATGTACATAATGTAATTGATCCTGATCGACCTCCATTTACTGGATTTACTATCTACAAAATTGGATTGAAATTTGTTGAGCACCGCCACGTTAGAGATTTACCTAAAGGAAGACCAGCAGAAGATTCTAAACTAGACGTTTTACTAGAAACTAAATAATCCCCATGTAGCTGTTAGGACAATCTCCAGGAATTGTAATTTGTCATCGGGATCTGTGTCACAAATGCTCCGGAAAAATAAATATCATCCCTAAAAGGTCCAATTGATACATGAACTATTAGAAGACGATTTTAACCGAAGAACGCAGTTTTGTGAGCAGGCAATTGAGATGAATAATGAAAAATTAAACTTCATCCGAAAGATTATTTTTTTTGATAAGGTTACTTTTGTTTTAGATGAACACGAATAGTCAAAACTGCAGGTACTGGGCAACTGAAAATCCTCGTTGGTAACAAGTCTGTCACACATAGCATCGTCAAAAAATAAATGTAAACCAAAAATGTAAATAAAAAAACTTTTTTTAAACAAATTGTAAAAATTGGTTTTTTCACTTCGGAACATTTTTTATAAGTTTTTATAAATAAAAAAGTTCCTATGCACTATGCCTCTAAAATATAGTTTTAAAGTTATAAAGAATTTAATTTGCTAAAAATGCGAAAATGACGATTTTCAACGGCAGATTTCCGGGTTAAAAATTGTTATTTTTAATGTTGCCAGGTACCTAAATTAAAGTTTAAACATCCCCCTACAAAATGCTGAAGAGTTTTTGGGACTCTCATTATTTTAAAGCATTGTTTTTTAATTGTGAATAATGCGCTATGAGCTTCTTTACAAACGTACCTACCTACATATGGAAAAGTTCCATTTTTCCTCAATATCAATATTTGGATTTCACAGCTTTTGGTTATCAAAATGAAACAGGTGAATTATTACCTAAATTTATTACCAAAGATCCATTACCCAAAAGACTTAGTTAAACAAAGTAAATGTACAAAAAACTGTAAGACTAAAGCTTGTTCTTGTAGGAAAAACTATGTCACTTGTGTACCCACCTTTAGGTATGTATTTTAGAAGACTTTTTACCTCTTACAAAATTTTGATATCGTTTATGGATTTCGAGTAAAATTCGCATTTTTACACATTAAATAATATAAAATCAGTTTAAGATAAATAGAACATTCTAGTACGAGGTGCCATATAAAAAAGAAACAAATTCATAACAATAATTAAAAAGTTCTGTGTCAAGCTAGCTGTGATTTAATTTTAGCTTACTTTGTTTTTTATTGCAATTTATACTTTTGCTGAACAAACTGATATGTTTGTAGTAGTTTTGGGTTATTGTGAAGGAAATTGTTGTGCTACTGTTCGAACATATGTTGAAAGATTTCCAAATCACAAAACATTTGCTAATGCGGAGAGACGCCTTCGGGAAACAGGACGTTTTTTACCTGTAACATTAAATCGTGGATAATGTACGGCCGGAATTATTCAGCTGAAGGAATACATTTGGGAAAGGGTCGAAGAAATTCCTCAAGTACATAAAAGGCGTTTAGCGGCAGAGGTTGGCTTTCAAAAAGTTCGTTTAATAGAGTATTAAAAGACCAGTTATTACAGGTTACAGGTATTACAGGGTACAGGTAGGTATTACAGGTTATTAAAGGTCTAACAAGTGGATAGGTAGAGGAAATAATGCCTCTTTAAAATGGCCACCTTGATCCCCGGACCTAAACTCATGCAATTATTTCATTTGGGGAGCGTTGAGACCACAGTTTAAAATAACTTTTCAGTAAATACAGAAAACGAATATGGGAAAGAATACAACATGAAATTAATGTTATGAGAGGTAATGCACAATTATTGGATAATTTCTAATTTTCGAAGAACTAATGTTTGCGTTTAAGAACAAGAAAGTAACTTTGAGCATTTACTGTAATATTATTTTAATGTGATTACAAATATCAGTTTATTTAAAATGTTAATGTTGACTTTCTTACATTATTAGTTGATATTGTTTATTTAAAATATTAGTGTTGATTTTTATTTTATTGATTGATAATACTAATACCAAAAATGTGTAGTTATTT
>NW_019416598.1:207157-263691 GCF_000390285.2 Anoplophora glabripennis
TTAAGATAAATAGAACATTCTAGTACGAGGTGCCATATAACAGAGAAACAAATTCATAACAATAATTAAAAGGTTCTGTGTCAAGCTAGCTGTGATTTAATTTTAGCTTACTTTGTTTTTTATTGCAATTTATACTTTTGCTGAACAAAGTGATATATTAGTAGTTTTGGGTTATTGTGAAGGAAATTGTTGTGCTACTGTTCGAACATATGCTGAAAGTTTTCCAAATCACAAAACATTTGCTAATGCGGAGAGATGCCTTCGGGAAACAGGACGTTTTTTACCTGTAACATTAAATCGTGGATAATGTACGACCGGAATTATTCAGCTGGAGGAACACATTTGGGAAAGGGTCGAAGAAATTCGTCAAGTACATAAAAGGCGTTTAGCGACAGAGGTTGGCTTTCAAAAAGTTACTTTAATAGATTATTAAAAGACCAGTTATTACAGGTTACAGGTATTACAGGATACAGGTAGGTATTACAGATCATTAAAGGTCTAACAAGTGGATAGGTAGAGGAAATAATGCCCCTTTAAAATGGCCACCTTGATCCCCGGACCTAAACCCATGCAATTATTTCATTTGGGGAGCGTTGAGACCACAGTTTAAAATAACTTTTCAGTAAATACAGAAAACGAATATGGGAAAGAATACAACATGAAATTAATGTTATGAGAGGTAATGCACAATTATTGGATAATTTCTTATTTTCGAAGAACTGATGTTTGCGTTTAAGAACAAGAAAGTAACTTTGAACATTTACTGTAATATTATTTTAATGTGATTACAAATATCAGTTTATTTAAAATGTTAATGTTGACTTTCTTACATTATTAGTTGATATTGTTTATTTAAAATATTAGTGTTGATTTTTATTTTATTGATTGATAATACTAATATCAAAAATGTGTAGTTATTTTTTTTAACGTGATAAATTATTTTTTATAAATCGGAATTTTTGCCTATATACATTAAATATGTATAAAAAATGCGAATTTTACTCGAAATCCATAAACGACATCGAAATTTTGTAAGAGCAAAACAATCTTCTAAGATAGTGCTTATTTTTAAAAATATAAATTCTGTCGTCATTGGAATACACACAAAAAGTTACGGGATAGCCAGTGGCGCACAGGCACTAGAAAGAGAACATCCTGTATATGTATTCTCTCCAAATTCTATATTTACCTTGCCCTTATATAAACAAATAAGTGTACCAAATTTGAAGTTTCTAAGAAAAATAGTTTTCAAATTATTTGAAAAAACTAGGTTATCTGTTCTATATTTAGAAGGTTATATCTCAGTAGGCGTGCACTTTTGTATATAGGTAAGTTAGGCTGAATAGTCTTGTTTTCATCCAAGGAACCTGTGGTCAAGCGTTGTTCATCCTTTTCAGGAACACCCTGTACCAAGAGAACATAAGTGGATCCAGGCGAGACCCTTAGAGTACACCAGAAGTGACAGAACTGTTATGATTGTAAGATTTAATTCATCTGATCAAGCTATGTACATGTACATGTACTGATATTATCCAATTTAACTAAGTGCTATCAAAAGCTTTGGATAACTCAGTATAACAGGGCATGAAGGCTTTCTGTCAGACATGATATCAATGAGTGATCTTTTATTATTCATGTGCGTCATCATACCTGGAAATAATCTTTTCTAGATTTATGAATTTTTGGAAAAAAGAATACACTATGTGTAGTTTGGATCACGAAAAACATGTATCATGTCGTGTTTCGCCCACAGATACCATCGATATCACAATCCGGCTCGATTTCGATGTCGGCCCGATATAAATATCATGCTTGATGTGTTTACTAGGTCATCAGACTAGGTCTCGATGCGCCACTTAGCCGGATATTTTTAGCGAAACAGTTGTATCCATTGATTGTTCCATCTAGGTCGGAAAAAAATAAGACGCGCCACATTCTCCTACTACGACCGCCATTCTGTCTATCGAAGTAGTAAACCGACAGCGGCGGCCCACGCGCCAAATTTTGGCGACAGCGAACCCCTTGCTTGGCCAGTAAATCACTTGTTGTCCGCCTGCACACGAGCACCCACCCGAACTAACGATTTTGGAGATGCTGCTTACATTGATAACAACTTTTCTAGCCGGGAAATTATCGAGGGGTATTATTCCCCATTTATGTGTGCAGTTTTGCGGGCGACTTCGCAATCGAGCGCGGGTTTGCCTTAAAATCGCCCACGCGTCTTTTTGCGGTTTTTGAGGGACTTGGAGCCTGATGCTTTTAAAAATTAACGCGCAGATTGGTTTCGGGTTGGTTTATTTAACCTTAATAGGATTTCAAAATGTTTTGGCAGTAAATTTTATAAAAGCCTTTAAATTCCCGATTGTTTTGAATAATTGTTTTTAATAATACTTCTAATGTTATAAAAATTATAACCATCTTCAGTTTTAGAAAAGAACTGAAAATCTGTAGGGGACCAGCAATCATAGACCTAGTTAAACTGAAGGTCTATTCTACTAATACCTAAATACTACAGAAGTAGATGGATATTGAGGTTAAAACTGCTAAAGACTTTCAATTCAACTGATCCGTAATAAATCACTAAAATCGAAAAACTCTCCTTGCTTTGATAGTTCAGCATAATAAATATTTAAAACAAAATTAATAAACAAAATATTGATTTATGGTAAGAGCAGGTTTTTAAAAATGTTCTATATAGACCAGGAAATTTAGCCTGAAAATGACCATTTCGGACATAATGCTCATAAGTCCCTAATTTTTTGTGAGAAGGTAGAAAAAGTGGTATATAACAACATGTCTTTACCCGTACAAAATAAAAAAATGCCATTTTTGTTTATAAGCCATAGAAACTGTGATTTTAGTGAAATTTTGCATTTTTAGCTTATAACTTTTGTCCGGACGATTTTACTGCAAAAAAAGTAAAATTCTTTTTTGTTTGTCTTCTCAAGACGATCAAAATGAACCCACGTACATACGTAAAAAAAATATTGATCCAGTCAAAAATTATTAATAAAAAAACTTTAATTTTTTGCAATTTAAATAAACATTAATAAAAAGTCAAGGTTTTAGTGGGATAAAGATCAATAAATAAAAGAACACTATATTTTAAATCATTGCCAACGTTTCGGTGTTATTTTACACCATTCTCAGGGCTCTAAAATACAAACAATGTTTTTAATAAAATTCGTTAAGGTATTAAAATAAAAAATATATATATACAAATACATTTACAATAATTCTAAAAAATTGTAAAAAATTGTTCCTGTCACAATTACCATAAAACACGAAAAAGAAAAATTTTTAAAACAGCTCTAAAAATAACATAGGTATTATTCACTCACCGAAATTTGAAGTGTCTTTTGTCCAACTTAACAGTTCTAAATATTAAGAAGATGATATCTAGATACTTATATGTGTATTTATAATTCATGGAACAATTTCAATGCGGTTTTCTTTCACAGTAAAAATTGTTGTAACGTCTTAGGTACTATTCAGCAGAATGACAGTAGAAAAATACGTTGATTCTACTGTCATTCTGCTGAATAGTACCTAAGTTATTTTTGTATCTAGATCACGAAATAGTACTTTTACGTAATGATGATAAGTAAACTTCTATCAAATAAATGTCTATATTTTTACTTTTTTGTAATTTCAATGTTAAAGTTGTCTGATTATAGTGACTAACCCAGTATGTACATGTCTATTTAAGAGAGAATCAATCATACCTTCAAAATGTATAGACCGCCAATTTTGAATACTGTTGCTTATACGCATATTTTAATATAAGCTTCTTTTCATAAAATAATGTGAGGAAAATTCTAATTCTTCTGTTTCAGTCTCTTCTCATTTTTATTCCATTTATAACCAGTTATTTTTCCAAAAATACACATATCTGATTATGCCTACGTATACCGCTTGTTTAATAGCAAAATCAGATGCATGTGTACTTCCCAGTTGACTAATCTGTAGTTACATGTACGTATTAGTCGGGAGGCAACAAACAATCAATAATCTGCGGCTTCTTCAATCAATCTAATACCTAATTTATTACCCTGATAACCTAGGCAGAGGTGAAACAAGTCATTTGAAGGAATCCGGCCAATCTACTGAATTTCCTCCTCGTTATCTCACCCCCACTTTGTGGTTGGCTGATGTATTATTTGGTTGGATGTGACTGTATTCCAGGCAAGTACAAGCTGTTAGATATTGTTTGTACGCCTAAATCGGAGGTTTTTGACCTAAAATATGCATGGTGTCTCCAAAATTGAAATTAAAAAAGAGATTACTATGATTAATACAAAATGCTTTAGTGGTTAAAATTTTAAGTGGTTCCAGAAGTTCAGAGAACGAGGAAGACGGGAATGTGTACCCGACCCTCGTAAAAAATAAATCAACCTAATTGACGGAAAATGACGCTTTTTAAGAATTGTTAATTAGGTTAAGAATATAGCACAAGCCGGATAAAAGTTTGGGGAACTTTTAGCGCATTAACTTGAGCTTGAACTAACTGTAAGTCTTTAAACTTAAATTTATAAAGTAAAAAGATACAACGGAAGGAGCTTAACAAAGTTATGAGATTCTGTACAGAAAGGCAATAATACCGATTTTACACAAAAACCCGATAAACCCACGTCGAAATAGGGATGAGTCAGCTCGGACCGTAAACCTATATAAAAGTGGAACGATTTTAATTCAATAACATAGTTTTATGTCTGCTCTATTCTCTGAATCGAAATATTAAGGTGGTGGCGTTAAATAAGGATAGCACTAGAGTGCCGTTGCTTAATTTTTATTGCCGTACTAAACATAAAGGCATACAAAATGTCACTTCGTATCTTTGTAATTGAAAAATAAAATTCATAATGCCATCCTTTCGAACTTCCACCTCTGAGTGATGTATTTTTAAACCTATTCATCGATCCATTTTCAAATCTCCAAAATCCCAATCTCCAACAGATACCGACGATCTAATACGACGGCAAAAGACCCAATTTAAGTCATTTCGCCCGTTCCCTCTGCATTTACTAAATAAAAATGACCCCTTCCGCTAAAAGTTACGATATTCTCGCTTAAGCATCTATATGTGCAGAAATCTCGGAGCGCGAAGCCGTATAACCCACATCTAAGGTCTCCTTTTCACTCCTTCTATTTTTAATACTGCCGTGACAGAAAAATGAAAGGTCTTGGCGGATATAAGGCAAGATTTCTCTAACGAGGAGTAATTATTATTAGCCTTCGTGTTGTAAGGTCTGATAAATGTGTGGAAAAGGAGAAGATAAATTTATTAATGCTGCTTTTCCGAGATACAAGCCGCAACAGTGTAAAACGTTAGACGATTCTGCTTCTCGGTTAACTGCTGTCTTGTACAGGACGACCAATTTTGGTTAAAACTGCTTAGTCAATTGTTTAAATTGAACTTGGTATATACACTGAGAGAAATAAGAGTCTAGCACATGCAGGGTGATTCACAACTTATCCAAATAATTTGGGAATAGATGCGTCATCAAAAATGGAGTCAATATCGTAAAAAAAATTGTAAAATCCTTATAGTTTCCGAGAAAAAAATTATTGAAGTTGTAGTATTTTCAAACGATTCCGAATACTGAAATCCGATTTTATTATTACTTAACGTTTTTGCGATAGTGTTTACATTAGTTTTTCAATAGTCAGAAATGGCTTGGTGTAACAAAAAAAACATCAACCCCTCTCTCAAAAACTGTTATCTACGACTGTATATCATTATTTGGCTGCAAGAAATAATCATTAGAGTTTGACACTTTTGTGTGCGACTAAAGCGGAGAGGTGAAAGGGTTTGAAGGTGCATGTAAAAAAAGTAATTTGTACAACACAATGAACTACACTACAATTCATAACCGGCCTGTATACATGCAAATCCTATACGTATTAAGTTATTATTTTAGGACCAGCGATTATTTAAACCTGGTAACTTTATAGTCTGTATCAGCGTCATCTTTTGGAGAATAATTTGAACATATTAATTTTCTGTAGGCGAACACTAGCGTTACGACAGCGTCACTGCCGTGGGCGGCTAAGCCTTGTGGCGGAATCGTTTCATCATCCGTTCAAAGTTCTGGTTGAGAAGGGCGATTTAACATCATGGGATTGTGCAGCGAGTTGGGTATTTACCGGGTTAGGAATTCGACGGACTGGCATTTGAATTTAACCTTTCCAGATAGTTCCAAAACGCAGAAGATGCAGTTCTTTTAATATTCGGTTTGTACAGGGTGTTTCGGAAATAGTTGAGGAACATGAAGCGGTGGATGATTGAGCTGATTTTATGTAATAAAAAATGTATACTCTCCTTCTCTTAAACGTCCCCTTTAAAGGTAGCAGCTGAAATCAATACCTACGTCATTTAAAAATAAAACATGCAAGTAAAATTTTGTTTAAGTTATTACAGTAATCTAATGTCTAAAATAATAATCTAGTAGGCAATTTCTAATATAAATACTTCGCGTTTTAAATTACGTTCTCTTTAACGAAATATTTCTAGGCTAATTTCACAGCAACACAAAAAAAGTTCGTGATCCAGTGGCGGCTCGTGACATTGTGAATAAGTGAGGCCCGTGGCATTTTTACTACTTCGGCAAGAAAGTTTGTAAATTTTCAAGGTGAAACGACTGCATCTAGAAATTTTTAGTTGCATTTACAATATTATAGAAAAACTGATGTTCACGAGCAGGATTTTTTATTCAGATTTTATAAAAAATACGCAACTATTTGGATATTTTATTAATCCGCTCTCAGGTAATAAATAGGAATTTTCCACGTCATTTTTTATTATCGAGATCTTCGCCAATAGTCCTACTAAATTAAAAAATTATATTATTAATAATAATATCAAAATACTAAAACCTGTATTTAAAATAAAAGTAACAGAAAAAAACAATGATATATTTACCTAATAATTAACAAAATAATTAAATTATGTTAAACTTAATCTTACTTTGTGTTGTTGTAAGGAAGTTGTTTTTTATTTTCTTTAAATGCATACTTGCCTTGTCCTTATCCTTAAAGTCTTTGTACTATCCCTCACACTGACATCATACACTACACGCGTGCGCGTACTATACGACGCGTACTATAACACTGAAACACTAAAATTGTAAGCAACTTTGAGCAATTGCAAATACATTTGGCCAGTTAAATTACCAGGTAGAAAAAAAGGACCCACCAGCCGATCACCGAAAATTCCAGCCCATTCATTTAATTTTTCCGGTTGCTGTGTATGCACCTCGTGAAAAACTCTTGGGTTTGAATCGGACCAATAGCGGCAATTGTGGCGATTTACCGTCCCGTTCAAGAAAAAACTGCGTTCATCAGAAAACAGAATATGTTAAAAAGGAACTGTGGATCGTTCCCTGCTCGCTCACTCATTATTTCGTAAAATTGCAAACGGCGGTCATAATCATCCTCATGAAGTTCCTGGACTAAATGTATTTTGTATGGATGGAATTTATTCTTCTTCAAAATGGTTTGTATGCTAGTTCGATTGATCCCAGACACAGATGCCAGCTGCCTCGTACTTAATGTAGGATCAAGATGAACTTGTCCCAAAACTGCAACTTCACTAGCTTCATTAACTATAGGTTTTTCAATTTCTCGTTTTTTATTGGCTACGTTCCCTGTCTCTTGAAATTTTTTTACTAACTCTAGAACATACTTCCTCCTGACATGTCGATCTTGATGTTGTTCATTAAATAGCTGAGCTGTTCTATTCGCACATTTATTGTTCATAAAGTAAAGCGAAATGATATCTACCCTTTCCGCAATGGAATAAACCATAGTGTTTAATTTTCAAAAACACAATTAAATAAACTACCAACCAACGCTTCCAAATAATACTAGAAAATAATTTGGAATCCACTAATTTTACGTTCATTGTGTGTGTATAGCATTCATTTCTGTTTTTTACAATTGTGTTTTTTTTACGAAAGTGATAACAAATCGCCAAAAACCAATGTAACGCAAGAAATACTAAATTTATACCATTGGCGTACTTAACTCGAATGACTGACATTTTTACCGTTACTAATTGTTTGTACATAAGTTTCAACTTTAAAATCAAAATTCTTAATAAGTATTGGGCGGAATTATAAAATTTAAAGTCTGTTGTAAAGAGAATTGTAAGAGCTTTCAAAAGAAATATTACTCAACCCCCAATGCCATTTAAATATTTTGGGGTGATGCTTACCCTTGCTTGGGGGTGAAAGTGGCGGAGTCAAAAATACCAGCAAAGAATGTCCCCCTTTAATCTAAAATCGACGGGTCTGAGCGTTTTTCTACAATCTTGACGCAGTTCCTGAAAATGGCTCTGTTTCGTTTTCATTTGGCCACCCTGTATATCGATATTGAAGACATAATTATTTAAAGCAGACTGAGGAATATCAGAAATCCAGTAAATCCGCTTATTTCTAATGTTTTTTTTTTTAAAAGAGTTTTGATCAATTTTATGCAAAAAATGGATTATTGCAATGACTAAAGAAAATTAAACTAATTTCTTACGTACTTCGTTTTTAAATGACGTACCACATAAGTTCAATAAGTTGAGAAAAAAAGTTAACAATTTCTCTTTAAGGTGGCCATATTCCCGGCCGAGAAATAGTGAAATTTCTGGCGTTTTTAGGTACTGAAATCTTTGAAAGTAAAACGTGTTGAACAAAAGTAAGCACAAAAATAAAATCCTTGATGTTTTGTTTATTCATTGTTACCATTTAAATTTACTCAAATAAAATAATAACTAAAAAAAAAGCGTTTGTAAAACATGCGTTTGCTGTTATTCTAACCCCAAATTTTAAGAATTATTTTCACGTACTTATAAATAAAAGTAAACAATTTTATATGTAGGACTAAGCAAGTAAATGTTATAAGAATATTTACATGTGGAATTATATATAAAAAAGTTAGTATTTTCGCAGATTTCAGTACCTAAAACCTTGATGGTTTGATCGTTTTCTGCACCTGTTTATTCATTTTACTGCGGCGTCTTTGAAAATAACCAGATGGCATGACATAACATTCCTATTATTTGATAAGCTTTAGATTATTCAGTTATTAAATGTTTGAAATTATTTGTCTTTGCGGAAAACACTATTTAAAGAATATGGGGCCCTTAAGTAAAATAATTAATTAATAAATCAATGTTCACATGATTTTTTTTTCAAAACAATGTTGAAATTAAGACCAAGTAGAAATGTTGCATATTTAAGTGTACTGAAACTTTATTTCAACCGAATATTATGATATTTTTTCTAACACTACACAGGCTTATTCAGAACAGCGGATCTGAACGAATGTGATACATTAAAGGTAAATAAAAAACTATCACTATTACCTATTTTTGAAAACTCACTCGTACGTCACTGGAAAGCTGGTCGATTGGATTGAATAATTTTTTTCCTGACAGAAAAATCATCTCCAATTTTGTGGCTGTACTCACATCTACCTCTATACGACAGGCAATAAATATTTAATGACAATAAAAACTTCATATCAGCGTTATTTTCCTAAAGCATCGAATAGTTTTAGTCCCATTTAATGCACAATTATCGTTATCACTTTCCCAGAAACCGTCAATTAAACTTCTATTATATCGAAGACGTATTAGACAGACCAACTAAATTCCTTTACTAGCTTGAATTACGATTTATTTTACGCTCAGTATAGAACCCACGGCACTCTAAATGAGATAGTTGGCCTATCACGGTTAGCTGCGTACGGAAGTACCGCTTTATCGCAAGGGTAAAAGTTTATTATGGCTGTGTTTGCTTCTATTAAATCATGTTTATTTCTCTGGAGTCTGGAAAAATGCTTCCAGGGGTTTTCCTTCGCGAGATTGTTTAGAGTCGTTCTGGAAAATCGTTTGCGGGAACGTACGAAATTTAAAGGGCTTGCTTTCACCATTCGGTAGTTTTTTCAACATCCACCTCATACTAGCTCCTGTTGCACCAATTTAAAAATACTTTTTACCACCCAAAATCTATAATTCTCACAGTTCATAGACAGAAAATACAGGCCGACAATAAATACAGACTAAGAAGCAAACAAACAGGTGTGCAGGTAAAAAGACAGATAAACAAACAAAAGTAAAATTTTTTCCAAATTTTTTCACCTCTTATTCTTACTTTAATCTTCAAACAACCTTGATAGAGGTCAACCGACATCGGATTCAGACTCAGCGATACAAAAAATCTATGTATGAATTTTTTCAGATTTCTTCAATCACCTTTTCTTAGTTTGACCTTCAATTGACCTTGAACCTGACGTGATAGAATTTAAGTGACCTCGGCATCGAAATCAGCAACCCTAAAAACCCCTAGGCACCTAAACGGAGTCCTGTGTTTTTTTTCAAACTCAATATTGACCTGTGTTATCCAGAGAGTTTCATTTAATAATTTCAAGTTCGCCTTGTTTTGACCTTGAAACTTAAGGACCTTTTTAATATGACAATCCTGAGAAGTTATCGAGTGTTCGGGTCTTTTTGCCACACCATGAATTTTGAAAATAAAGTCATTATTTTTCATTATTATATCGTAGTAAAAATATGCAATTTACGTTTAATGGCTATTAAGTCACTCGTATTCTAGTCCGATCAAATTAGTCATAAAAATCAAATAACGAAAATTCCGACAGAGCTAAATTTTGGTGGTGACCTTGGGTACACCACTAGAAATAAAGTGGCCCATCGATCCCATGTGTGCTAAAAAAGTTATTCGGGGTCGAATGTCAAAATTTGAGGATTTTTGGATTTTTTTCGAAAACGGTAAGTTTTATTAAAAAAGTGGTCCGGACAAAAATAATAGATCTTAAAATTATCTACAAGAATTATCCGTATACTTTTTTTTCTAAGAATCACCATTCCTGAGTTATTGCGAAAAGTTGAAGGAGTCACGTTCTACATGATATGCACATGTATGCCACGTTATATACATAGTCAGGCACTTAATACAAGTAAAAATGCCTATTTGTATCTCTTTTATGTATAAACTATACTATTCTGAGAATATACACTCAAAAGAAACTCAGTCCCTTAGTCAATCCCCTCTACCCGCATGGCCTTGAATAACATCTGGCTACTCTATTGTAAAAACTTTTGAAAAAAATACACGAAACAAGAAACAAATACAACTATCTTGTCTTCCTCCAACATCGGCTTCTGCTAATCAACACTTGTATCGAGTATACTATCAAGTTCAGACATGGCTAGGCAATCAACTGAACCCAGAAGACTGGGGTTGGAAATTAACAGATAATACTTTGGAACCGATTCAAACTTTACTCCCACCTACTCCGGAAAAGCTCCTACACTAGTTTTTGCAATTGCAAAAAAGGTTGTATCGATGGGGACTTTTGACACTTAATTTGTAAAGGTGTACCCAAAGCCTCCACCAAAATTTAGCTCGGAATTTTCGTTATTTGAAATGTCTATTTTGACCGGACTATTCCTTCTGGTACTGTCTTAATAGCCATCATTAAACACTCATTGTGTAGTAGGTACACTATTAACATGTCGGCATGGTTATCTGAACTATTCTATCTTTCGGTAACGTTCTTTTTTCTACACTAATCAAGTTGTGAAAGCGTAATGAAGGGTAACCACTAACGATCCACTTATACATTTATTGCATTTCGTTTCTGTCTTCCCACTGCTCACACGTGTGTTACTTACTGAAATTATTTACCACACTGCAAGTAGAAGCCGTTCACTCACTAAAACTTAAGATTTCATTATTTTCTTATAACAATCATTGACAAAACCTCGCTTGCTTATTTTATTCAAAGGAAAATGCGAGTCATCAGTATAAAAGCGTGATCTGCAGTGAGATAGAAATTGATCAAACTCAGAAGTATAAAGCGAGAAAAATAAGGGACCTAGAACAGATCCTTGCGGCACTCCGATATCGAATACTTGGTTATGAGAATACTGATTATTATCTTGGTTTGATATCTGCATAATCGGTCCACTGATTTAGAAAGACACTCTTATAAAAACAAAAATTAGGTACTAAACAAAAGGGGGCAAAGCAGAACAGTACAATTTCTAAAATTTATTTCTCTGCCTATAACATACCCCGTGGTCTAGCTCGTCATGCATTTCTTTGTAAGATAAACAAATCTTTAGGAAACGATGTCTCTGCAGCGTTTTGACGACATTCCCCGTAGACTGACAACATACCAAGTTCGTTACTGATATTCGCATGTAATATCACTAATTTAACCTATCACGTATAGTACGTTACAGTTTATCTAGTTACTAACAAAACAACACGAAACTAATGTATTTCGTTTATTAAAAATAATTATTAAATCTTCTTCTTCAACAGCTATTTGTTTTTATGTCTAAAAAACTTTAGTAACATATGAAATCGACTTCCAATGGATTCTGAATAATTCTATCCCCATAGACGACATTTCTAACCGTTAATGAAAAAACTTATCAATCCGAAATGTCACGCTGAAGTACGGCTCGCATATAAAGTAGATTTTAAACTCGTCTGTGCACTCGTGGTACGTGTCCTGTTTCCTGGATGTACTTTCGGTGAAATAACATCCAGACTTTTGCGAATATGAGGACTTTTTTACTACTCTGTTAGGAGAGGGAGGCCTCTTGAGAGTTACATATGTAGGTGTCAGTCAGAGAAGTTTATATTTTGCGAATGATGTAAAGAGGCATATGCATAGTCTTTAAACAAAATGATACGGTCACACGAATATTTTTATTTGAAACTGATGATTAATATTCTTTAATATGTATTACAGGGTCTAATTAAAATGTTTACACATGGTTTAATACTTTAATAATTACATATAGGCCAATCGATAGGTTTTTTTGTTCGTGGCAAAAATATTAATAGCAAACGGACTGTGCTATCATATAAAAGATCTACTATTCATTAATTTTTTATAGAAATTTTTATACAAAAAACGTATTTTTTTAGTTTTTCGCTTATAAAACCTAAACTAACGAATGCCATAAAGAGACAGTTTGTAGAGAATCGAAATATAAATAAAACGAGAGGTCGATCGATCCGTTCGGATAATTAGAAAGGAAGAAAATCCGGAAAAATCGGAAAATTTAGCGTTTTTTTTTTAATTCATTACTCCGCCATTTTTTAAGTTTTACAGCTGACCCTGTGTACAAAAGTAGTGAATTATATGTACCTCAAGTGTGCACAAAGCAGGCGTTGTCGGACCATTAGTTTTGGCACAATTGCAATTTGAATTTTTTGGTGCACTATTTTGTAAAACTTCTGGGTGCGTTGGAAGTGGTCCGATTTTAATTTTTCAGCCGGATTTTAAAAGTAGAAGCATAATACTACAAAATGTGTATTCTAATTTTCCGATAAAATGATGCGAAATAGGTGAAAAATTCCTCCAAATATGCTAAAAAAACAAAAAGGTCGGAATGTTTAAATTGAACAATCTTGACCATTTTTTTTTAACCAACAAAAACAACCTGGTATGCCAAATTCTCTTAAACAAAACAATTTTTTCTTCAGGCGTATAATAATACTTATATTATATAGTGCAACACCTCCTTTAGAAGCAGCCTATTGTTTAACTAGTACAAATATTTTTCATTTTTTAACTAGTAAAAAAATGTAACAATGTGTAGGTAAGTATCCTAGCAACGAATTAAAGATTCAAGAAGCTTTGACGTTTCATTAAGTGTCAGTTGAAATTTGATGTCGCGTCGGGTCGTTTTTAAAATGTCTGAAGAAATGCAGTGCACACCACCAGAATTACTGGAAATTGCAAATACATCAGTGGCAACACTTATACCAACAAAGTCGAGAAAAATTTATGAAAATGCTTATGATAAATTCATAAATTGGGCAAAAGAAAATAATGCACATATTTATTCAGAAAATGTGATGATAGCATATTTTACAAGATTATCCAGAACACTGAAAAGTTCAACTTTAGGGGCGCAATATTCAATGGTAAAATCTAAATTAAACATAGAACACAATGTAAATATTGAGAAATATCCAAAATTAATTACATTTTTGAAACGACAAGGTGAAAATTATAAACCAAAAAAGTCGAAAGTTTTGTCTAAAAACGAATTTGACGAATTCCTGAATAAAGCACCTGATAATAAATATTTAGCAACCAAGGTATGTACTTTTTATATTATAGGTAGATACATATTTAACCTTTTTATATTTGTAATACAAAATTTTGTTATAACTTGTAAACTTCAAGTTATTTTATAGTATCCATTACGAGAATAATAAACAATTTTCGGAAATAAAGATAGCTCATTGGAAGAATGTTGTAAAAACTCATAAATATAGATGTCTTAAAATTACGTCATGTTTTAGAATTTCCTTGCATTTTCCAACTTTTTTTATTGTTACAAAATTAATAATTCTATATTTTTTAGGTTGCACTAATATTTGGAGTCACAGGAGCTTGTAGATGCGATGAACTCATTCAAGTAAAAGTTAATGATGTAAAAGATTTGGGAAATATAATATTAGTAAATATTCCCAATACAAAAACTAAAAAACATCGTTCATTTACCATAATTGGAGAGTTTTATTTAAATTTATACAGAAAATATGCTACCCTTCGGCCAAAAGATATAACTTTTGATAGATTTTTTATTAAATATCAAAATGGCCATTGTCATCGTGTTGTAATGGGCATACATAAAATTTCAAAAGTGCCAAAAGATGTTGCATCATTTTTAAGGTTGCCAAATCCACATGAATATACTGGGCATTGCCTTAGAAGAACTTCGGCAACTATCTTAGTTGATAATGGTGGAGACATTACAACCCTAAAGCGACATGGTGGATGGAAATCTACCAGCGTCGCTGAAGGATACATTGAAGATTCTGTAAACAATAAGAAACAGAAAAATATTAAACCCATTAGAGTATAATGAACCAAGTACATCAAGCGAAACTGTAAATATTGATCCTGAAAATAATTTAATCGAAGACTTTTCTGTTAATAATGGTACAATTGTTAACACTGAAACTGAGAACCTTATTACAAGTAACGTATTCAACGACAGAACTGTAAACTTTGAAAAAAAGACAGCCAGCAGCGCTTTAAATATCAACAACTGTACCATACAAAATTGCACATTTAATATTCATGTTAATAAATAAAGTTTGATGATAGACATGTAGGTAATTTAGATGTTTATTCGTTTAATTCAAATTAAATAAAAATAATTGTTACATTTGTTTTTTTATTCATGAATAAAGTGGTTAAAACTGTCATGTTTAATTAATCAATAAAATGTATAAAATGTATAAAATAAATAGTATTACCTACCTACTGATTTTATTTTGTGCTGAGATTGAACATCGCGTTATCCGCTATAAATTTTCAAAATTAGTAATTTTTTATAATCACGCTTGAAGAAAAAATAGTATATGTCACTCGGAGTCGAAGGCTCATTAAGAGTTTTGCCCAATTTGCTCAGCCTCGGCTAACGCCTCGGCGAGCAAACTTTTGGGCTCAACACATAATGATCGCATTCTACTCTTAGTAACATAATATACTATTCTTGGTATTAAACGTTTTTCATTCTTTGATCCCTAGACCATTTTAATGTAGGTAGTATTTTGTGACAATAAAAAGCAAACTATCACCGGCGTTTAGTCTGTCAGTGTCATTTTGTCAGTTTTAATTCAATAAAGTTATATTCGGCTTATAGGGGCCACAAAAAAAAAATCCCAACAGGATGATTTTTTCAGAGTTGCTTGGGGACTGCCTCCCGAGTATCCAACACTGATCACACTGGAACTCCTAGTACGATTTGCGCTATGGGGGTGGTTTCCTAAACATCTTTTTAAAGCAAAATGACCTTCATAAAAGTTGTACATTTAAATAATGTTTTATGATTAAACATTAATTTGTTTTCCATTTATCACAATTTAAATGTCATTATTACGAAAACCGCTGATTTTAGAGATGAATTGATGAATTTGTTCTTTTCATCATTAACGCACTGTATATGAAACCACAACTAACTATTTAAAAAGCCTTAAAATACGCTGTCGTAACAGTGGGTTGAACTTGAAGCGGCTTGCAATAAAAAAATTAAAGAGTTCAGCAAATGTATAAGGTTAGTTAACTTCAACGCTCTCCTTATATGCCTCCCTTTAAATATTTAACATGGCTGTGGTTAAGGAGGCTAATGCTCTGTACAAGGATTTTCGACACGCGATGGACGAATTTAGCCTTTTAAGGATATTTAAAGATTTAAAGGAAGTGTTTGAAGTACGATATATGTAGCGCTCTACGTGTAATTTCACACGCATGAATCAATGGGATATTATGGTGCTCTATATTTTTATAGAGACTACAGGAGCAAAAAAAAATAAGCAAATAAATGTATCACAATTTGAAATTTAATGAAATTTTTCTCAAAATTCAGCAAGGTTTATTGACTCTGCTGGTGAGTAAAAAATTAATATTATATTTGCTACAGCCAATTAGCAACAATATTAAACGGTGAACAGTTTAATTTTAAGCAGAATCCGATCCGGTTCCCAACACTTACCTACCGCAACGGTTAGCCTTCGCTGTTCAGTAAAAATTCTGCATTGCCGCTTCCGAAAAGCTGCTACTGCCGATAGACTTCACACCTAGTATGATATGACGGGATGGTAAACGATTAAAAAACAAACTGCCACGTTAATCGACTGAAACGGTAATGGCTGATACGTCATTACCCCTTCATGTCGCTACATTTTTATTTTACCTGGTACCAGTTAATTTTTCTAAATCGATATCAACCCATCTTCCTCAGATTCATCCCTAATAATTAAAATCGAATTAACGCATCCAAGAGCCTGTAAAGTTCCGCTTAAGCGAAGGCATTATCTGCTTTAACTAACAGTGCACGTCATTAACGTGAAGCTTCTCAAACGACTATGCCAGCTTTGCTGAGAGATGAAGTTAAGCAAATAAGGATGAACTTAGTCTCACAATAAAGATAATTTCGTTGTGTAACTAGTTGGGTGCCTATTATTTAATGGAGTGTTTGTACGATACAACAATATCAGCTATTTGCTTATAAATATTGCAATTCTGACACTGTACAATTGGGAGTATATGTTAAATTATTTTTAATTGATGTGGATGAAATATTTTCCTTGGTGTTACTAGTGAAATGCTAAGTTTCATATTTCGATAGAATGAATGTAATTTGTGTCTCTCCCTATATTTAGAGCTATGTATAGGTACGGACAAATTATTGTTTGATTCCTATCTTCAAACAACGGCAATAATATTTATTTTTAGAACTAATAAAACATAAATGTAATAAGATATAGAAATCATTGTCTCTGAAGGATATTATATAGCGTCAATTTTCAGAATATGTTACTTACTAGCAATTATTTGTAGTATGAAGCCTTTATTCCTAAACAATGGTTCAATTTACTTGAAATCTAAGAAGGAAAATCTAAATAATTTAATAAATAAATTACTTTTCATTTGAAATATGAAAATACTGTTAAATCCTTCGAACTGAATAGAAAGAATAAACGATATCAAAAATTGACCTTAGAAATAATTTTCGAAAACTTCGTAAGTCCGAGCAAACATGACCTTTAGTTGTGCCCTTGTTTTTTTAAGACCACCGGTAATTTTTTTGTTTATAAAAGATGCCTTAAAATAATTTTCATTCCTAGAAATAAGGCATTGAAAACAGAATCTTAATAAAATTTGCACTGTGTTCTCTAGGCATTAAACATATTTAAACTAGGAGATGGAAAATTAGATTTACATTAAAACAAACACGCCTGTATTTTGTTTATTCTCACAGCAATTAAACGACCAAAGATTGCCAAGACTTACGTTTAATAATAATGTCGCGTATTTAGTATATTTATAGAACGTATAACATAACGAGCGTCCAAATAAAAACGTGGTCAAGTTGGTTCTGAAAATTTGGACGTAGGGCGTAGCGTATAGCAAATGAAATTAAACGTCATCTGTAAAAGCGCTATATCGCCGCTATCAATTTGAATATTTTCGTTTTAAAAAGCGTTTAAAATGGTGTTTTCTCAAGAACAAAAAGTGTTTATCATAGAGTCCTACTTTAGAAATGGACGCAAGATTGATGGAATATGGAAGTATTCTATTGAGGAATGTTTCATAGAATTTCAAAATCAATTTCCCGGCGTTGTTGAGTACAAAATTTTTCAAAGTGCAGTTCAGCGTTGTGTTAATGTTTTTCGTGAAACGGGCAGTGTAACAAGAAAAGAAGGAAGCGGCCGACCTAAAAAGCGGACTGAAGAATTAAAAGAAAATGTCCAACAAATAATGGAAAATGCGCCAAGAACTTCTGTACGTGTTTTATCACAAATGGTGGGAGTATCAGTCGGTACCTGCCACACAGTGTTAAAAAAAGATTTGCGTTTGTTCTCCTATCGTTTAACTTGTCAGCAAGAACTTCATGAAGTTGATTTTCCGCGACGGGCTGTATTTTGTGAATGGTTTTTAAACAACTACGGTGAACTTCATAATATCACCTTTTTTTCTGATGAAGCCTGGTTTCATTTAAGTGGTTACGTAAACTCACAGAATATGAGAATGTGGTCTTCTGAAAAACCAGATAACTTTTTTGTCGAGGGCCCTCTACACGCTCAAAAAATTGGAGTTTGGTGTGCTCTCAATCGAAGGAGGATTTATGGACCTATTTTTTTTAATGGTACTCTTACTGCGCAAAGGTATAGAGAAGAAATTATCGCTCCTTTTGTTAACCAGCTGGAAGAAAACGAAATTACAAACTTTTACTTTCAACAAGATGGCGCAAGGGCACATACGGCAGGCGAGACGATGAATATGTTGAGGGAAGTTTTCCAAAATCGACTAATAAGTCTCAATGCTGAACATGAATTTCCACCGAGGTCATGTGATATTACGCCGTGTGATTTCTTTTTGTGGCCTTACCTTAAAAACACTATTTTTGAACTGCCTATTCCTGATTTAAACCATCTGCAGGCTCGACTTATAGACAAGATTCGTGAAATTAACAATACCCCGAGCATCTTAGAAAATGTCTTTAATTCTTTGAGGAACAGGTGTGAAAAGTGCTTGGAACAAGGAGGGGGACACTTTCAGCAGCTGCTTTAATTTATTGTTATAACAAGGAGGGGGACACTTTCCGCAGCTCCTTTAATTGTTTGTTATTGTTATCACGATTATTCTTTAAAATAAAGTTATATAGTCATTAACGTTATTGAAACTGACAGCTGCTATACAGCTCGTTGAGAAATGAGGTTAAGTTGGTCGCTATAAGCTACTCCCTACGTCCAATGTGTCAGAGCCAACTTCGACCACGTTTTTATTTGAACGCTCGTTATAATAAAATTGGTAGGTACTAGGATGCTTTTCTAAGGCGTTTAAAATTTCTAGTTCCAAATTTCTCATTCTCTGCGTTTGTTCCCCTCCAATATTAACATACATTTGCGTTCAAGCTCCCATAATCTCATAAATGTTAAGTTAAACCAATCTTACAAACATTCTCTTATTCGATACTTGGCGGTCTTGATAATCCATTTGACATCGTCTTCTGTTTTCTCCGGAAAGTAGGCATCAGTTCATATCATATCAGGTGTGAAGTCAGTTTGTAGTAGCTGGCTCTCACGCGCAGGTATGGCATTTCAACCATACAGCCTAAACTCCGTTGGCCTTCGGAAGCGTTCGTAACGTGATGGAATTCTGCTTAAATTTAAACTGTTTATGGTTTAATTTTCTTGCCGTTTTATTTATTTTTGGATTAATTTAATGTCTAACACCAACTAGCTGCTGAAGTGGTTCAATAAGTCATTAGTAACCTAAAAAATTGCATACGTAAGGATGAATGACTTGACACAAATTAAATTAGTACATGCAATAATTATCGTGTAACCAACCAAAATTTATACCAGACAAAATTCTAAGGCTTAAAACAAATTCAAACGAAATTGTATATTACCGGCGACTCCACCAAAATATATAAAATTGAATAACGGTAACTTTACTATTTTTTGGTTTTAAAATTGTCAAATAGACTGTTTTTATTAATAATGTACTCTTTTTGCGTCCCATCAGCCCGAGACTTTTCCTCCCCAACGAATCCATTCTTTTTTTTTTCGAAATTGAGCACACAAGACATTAATAGCTACAATAGTGGAGTCAAGATATAGCTTAAAATTACGCATTATTTAGAAATAATTATAAGAAGCATGGATTTTTCTAAAAGAGAAAAAAGTTATAAACTTATTTTTGTACGCTAATTGTTTTTTAATTGTTTA
This sequence comes from Anoplophora glabripennis, assembly GCF_000390285.2. NCBI lineage: Eukaryota > Metazoa > Arthropoda > Insecta > Coleoptera > Cerambycidae > Anoplophora > Anoplophora glabripennis. Next base: position 227,452 of record NW_019416598.1, read on the forward strand.
AACAATAATAAATAGTTTTTTTAAGAACATTTTAAAGAATTCAATCAATTTTAAATCGAATTCTTTCAAATTGACAATTTGGTTTCCGATGTCGCTGAACAAGAATATGAAGTCGGAAAATGAAAATTCAAAATGGCTGATCCAATATGGTCGACTATTTTAAACAATTTATTTAACAATTTTCGATTTTAAATCAAACTCGCTTATATTTGCAATATAGGAGTTTTTGAGGTCGCTAAACAAAAATATAATGTCGGAAAATGAAAATTCAAAATAGCTGATCAAATATGGCGGACTATTTTAAACAATTTATTTAACAATTATCGATTTTAAATCAAACTCGCTCATATTTGTAAAATAGAGGTTCGAAAAATTAAAATTATAAATGGCTAGGTTTTATTGAAAATATGTTTTATTTTTTAAAAAACAAAATTATTACAAAATAATTAATCTCATTGAGTTCTTGCTCTTCTTAAAAAAAAAACAAATACACTGGTTTTAAATACAAAATTACAAAATCAAAATCAACGTCCCCTATTATTTGTTTAATCATTAATTATTTTAAAAATGGATCATATTCATATATAAATATTAAACTCATACATTTACAGGTTTAGAATAAAAGAAAACGAATAAAAATACCTTAAATGCATACTGAGGATTATTTGTAATATTAAGTAATAATTTTACATTAAAAAATTACAAGTGTACGAGAGTATAACCTCAAAATGGACAAGATATGTGAATAATACACTTTTTAACACACTGATAACTGCAGCTTACTCGAAAACATAAAAATCATATTCTTATTCCATTTATAATAATAATTATTTAATTTTCATAAACGAAAAACGATTTTAAAATAAATAAAACTGCAAGTAACAAAAAAATATTTGGTGTGCTCACTGCTTAGCTTCGTCACCCAAACTCATATCTGTGTCTACATCAATAAGAGAACTTATATTCACAATTTCAGATGCAGAATATACGTTTTAAAAATGAATATTAAATCAATTAATCAAAAAACGTTATTTTTTTCTGTTATAACAATTTTCCACTTATTACTATAAATAAAAAAATTAGTTTTCGCTCGATTTACTTTTTTTAAGGTCTTAACTTAATTCTTTGATGGTTTATTAAACAAAAAAAAAATTTTTTTTGTACATTATTAAACTTTATTTAACAATAAATTTCACGGATTTTTCATGAAATATTTTTATTTTTTGTTATTTTTTGTTTTTTCAACTATTATTTCAATTTTTTAAGAAAAATAAAATGCACCATCTTAAAGTAGAGATTTTAAGCTTTAAAAAGTGCTCTCATAAAGTTTCAATATCACATTTACAACTATAGTTTTTGATCTATAAAGTATGGCCTAAAAAGTCAAATTTGTGATTTTTTAAAATTATTGAATATGTTGGGCTCAATATTTTTCAAATTAAATTTTTAAGATTTTTTCCATATCGCTCACTGTTTCAATCGTCATTTGAAGAGTAATCTGTGAAAGTTACAGATATTTATTTTAAAAATTAAAAGAATGACAGCTATTTTATTATTATTGTACAAAATTATAGAATGACGTAACTTTGTATACGTACTATATATATATTTTTTTCTCAAGTTTAAAGACATAAAATTTTGATAGCCGGATGACTCTTCTTTCATTTAAATTTTTGTGAGGTCGATTTGATCAATTAGATCAAAAGTTATAACAAATTTAGTGTAGCGCGCTCGGGGCCGCGCGCTCTTCGAAAGCTGTACTTCTCGTCTCATTTTTCGTACGTTAGAAAAAATATTCTACACCCTTCAATTCGCATTTAAAAAAAAAATTATTAATATTTTTTATGTAAAATTTTCTGTTCTTTCGAATGGCGCAGTTATTTTTTTTTTAAATTAATTTTTTTTTATGTATTTTGCAAAAACTGTAATTTTGCAACTAATTTGTTAGAATTTAGCGTACACTCTACAGGTTGGTAACTATTTATATGTTGTTTCTCACAACTTTACAAAGCGAAAAATAAAAAGTTCTCTCTTCCAGTAATTTTCGCGAAGTTAAAATCTATCTTGACTCCACTACAAACAATATGGCTATTTTAACCAAGGCGTATTGTTTATGTCATTGTAGCAACGAAAAAATTGTAACAAAGGTTGGACAAATTAGGGTGATTTTATTATTTCTAATAACAAAGAAATTGTTGCGATCAAATACAAAGTTACAGACCCCATCAAAAGACTACAGTGGCTTAAAGTTTTTAAAGGGGCCGTTTTATAAATAAACAAAATTACTTAAAAATTTTTTTTACCCCACTCCATTTATAATTATTAATTTATATACTTGTATACTTTGACAATGATTCTAATAAAAAAAAATATTAGACTCTGTCAGCGAGCCAGCCACAGTTACGAAATGAACCCAGTAAAGGTCAAGTTAAGTTCAAAACCGGCAATTTGTCGCAACTGACTTTTGGAAAGGCATTTTTTGTCGGCCGGTTTACCAACTTGTGACAAGGATTAGTTTCCAGAAATAAATTCGAGCTGCTTCAATAGCCGGCCATCAATTATGTGACATAATTTTTATAACAACCAATAAAGTAAAAAGTTGTTTTGCTTGGCTGCTGTGATGCCGACTGTAAAAGAAGTCGATGGAATTATGGAAGGTCATAAGAAAGCCGTAATAAAAGTGTACAAAAAGTTTCAAACCTTCACTTGTACTATGTATGAATAAAAAGTTTCTGCAAAGGTTATGTACGGGGTTCGGTGAAATAAACTTACAGGCTAGAAGTGATAAAGTCGGAAACTATCTTTAAAAAAGTTCTGAGAACCTAACGAACTTTCATAAAAAATATGTTTTAAGTATGCAACCAAACAAATGATTATATTTCAGATTATTGATATTAAAAGTAGGTAAGTTAATAAAATTGTAGAACAAAAATTTACGAATGTATTTACATACAGGGTAGCCCATCGAAAACGTATCGCAAGGCATTACAAGGTAGTAATGAACTTTTCGGCAAAATCCAAAAACAGGTAAAGTTTGCTTCTGAGGGGGACAACTTTTGGCGCAAAAAGCATAGCAAAATCTTCAACCCCCTAAGTGGGGGTGCCATCCCCCAAATTTTTTTAAATGGGAATGGGGGCAAAGTTGGGGTCATTAGAAAGGGCTTTTAATTGTCTATACATCGATTCTTACTTTTTGAAAATCGATCCATTATTTTAGAAAATATGCAGCTTTGAAAATACGAACAATATTTTTGACGAGAAATGCGAAAATCGATTTAATTTTACTTCAAAACTTACGGTATTAGCTTGGTAAATTCCTTCAAAAGAATTCGCTGTTTTTTTTTCTGATTTGCGAATTCTTTAGCCTGATTTTGGTGAGCAAAAAATTGTCCGCTTTTTGTTTCGTATTTAGATAGGCCACAAGAAGTTGCTAGATAACTGTCTTGTGACTTGTAGTTGAAGAGTACCAATACTGCCGAGTCTTTTAAATTGATTAATTATGGTGTACTCAATTCCAGAAAGAGTAGAAATTATTGAGCTTTTTTTCAAAAACAATGAATGCGGAAATCGGGTCGCCGAACTGTTCAACCAACGGCATCCTGAGAAACATGCGTCTGGAAAAATTGTTCGCGAATTGGTGGCCAAATTTCGCGAAACTGGCTCCGTTCATAACAAAAAGAGGCAGGTTGAAAATCCGGTACTAAATGAACCTACGGAAATAGCGGTATTGGGGCAAGTGGCAATGGATAGTACGCTGAGTACAATGCAATTGGCTACTGCGACAGGAGTGAGTCGTACAAGTGTCCAACGAATATTAAAAAAATACAAATTCCATCCTTATAAGATTCGGCTAGTGCAAGAGCTAAATGAAGACGATTTTGATCGTCGTTTGCAATTTTGCGAAATAATGACTGAACGAGCGATAAACGATAATTTCCTCTTTAATGTGTGTTTTTCGGACGAGTGTACGTTCTTCTTGAATGGTTTAGTGAATCGCCATAATTGTCGTTACTGGGCTGATACCAATCCAAGGATTTTCCATGAGACACACTCCCAACACCCCCAGAAGTTGAATGTATGGGCAGGTATTTTTGGAAATTCCATTGTAGGTCCTTTTTTCCTTCCTGGAAATTTGACAGGCGATATGTACTTGGATTTACTACAAAATGTCATCGACCCAGCTCTAACAAATATCATAGAGGACGACCCTGCTTACAATGAACACGAACTGATTTTCCAGCAAGACGGAGCTCCTCCACATTACTCGCTCAATGTGCGCAATTACCTAAATGAGACGTTTCCAGGACGCTGGATAGGACGAAGAGGTGCAATTGAGTGGCCCCCTCGGTCACCCGACTTAAATCCTTTAGATTTCTTTCTCTGGGGGCACATTAAAAGCAAAGTTTACAGCACTCCACCTGATACCTTGGAAGATCTGCGAGGACGAATCATTAATGTATGTCGCGAAGTAACACCGCAAGTGCTCCAGAATGTTCGACAACGGTTTGAAGACAACCTGTATCATTGTATGCAAGTTGGCGGACAACATTTTCAGCATTTACTTGACTAATACCGTAAGTTTTGAAGTAAAATTAAATCGATTTTCGCATTTCTCGTCAAAAATATTGTTCGTATTTTCAAAGCTGCATATTTTCTAAAATAATGAATCGATTTTCAAAAAGTAAGAATCGATGTATAGAGAATTAAAAGCCCTTTCTAATGACCCCCCACTTGACCCCCATTCCCATTTGAAAAAATTTAGGGGATAGCACCCCCACTTAGGGGGTTGAAGATTTTGGTATGCTTTTTGAGCCAAAAGTTGTCCCCCTCAGAAACAAATTTGACCTGTTTTTGGATTTTGCCGAAAAGTTCTTTACTACCCTGTAATGCCTTGCGGTACGTTTTCGATGGGCTACCCTGTATATTAAAATTAAGTGAGCTGTTATTAATATAATTTGTTGGGTTGAAACTTTTTTCTAAAGGCCTAAATGTATAACATAAAATGTAATGTATAACAAAAGGGAACAAACTAAACTGACAAAAAAATTAAAGAAAATGACGACGAGAAAACCTTTGTACTTTTCTGGTATTTGTAGTTCCAAGAAAGTTCTCGGGATTAAAAAATTACTGAAATTTGACAATTCTTTAGCTATCTTTACATCTGTGGAAACTGAAATTGTATCGTCCTCTATGTATAACAACTAGTGGAGTCAAGATAGATTTTGGCTTCGCGAAAATTACTGGAAGAGGGACATTTTATTTTTCGCTTTGTAAAGTTGTCGGAAACAACATATAAAAAGTTACCAACTGTAGAGTGTACGCTAAATTATTTATTTAACAAATTAGTTGTAAAATTACAGTTTTTGCAAAATATATAAAATAATATAATTTAAAAAAAATTACTGTGCCATTCGAAAGAATATTTACATAAAAAATGTTAATAAAGTTCTTTTCTAAAATGCGAATTGAAGGCTGTAGAATTTTTTTTTAAAGTACGAAAAATGAGACAGGCGGCCCTCAAGTATAGCTCTCGAAGAGCGCGCGGCCCCGAGCGCGCTACACTAAATTTGTTATAACTTTTGATCTAATTGATCAAATCGACCTCATAAAAATTTAAATGAAAGAAGAGTCATCCGGCTATCAAAATTTTATGTCTTTAAACTTGAGAAAAACAAAAATATATAGTACGTACCTGTACAAAGTTACGTCATTCTATAATTTTGTACAACTTTCACAGATTACTCTTCAAATGATATTTAAACAGTGAGTGATATGGAAAAAATATTAAAAATTTAATTTGAAAAATATTGAGCCCAACATATTCAATAATTTTAAAAAATCACAAATTTGACTTTTTAGGCTATACTGTATAGATCAAAAACTACAGTTGTAAATGGTATATTGAAACTTTATGAGAGCACTTTTTAAGCTTAAAATCTCTACTTTAAGATGGTGCATTTTATTTTTCTTAAAAAATTTAAATAATAGTTGAAAAAATTACAAAAAATAAAAATATTTAATGAAAAATCCATAGACCGTAAAAAAAGTAAATCCTGCGAATTTTTTTTTTATTATTTACAGTAATGAGTGGGAAATTGTTATAACAGCAAAAAATAATGTTTTTTGATGAATTGATGTAATATTCATTTTTAAAACGTATATTCTGTTTCTGAAATTGCGAATATAAGCTCTCTTATTGATGAGTCTAATATATACAGGGTGTTCGGATATAGTGGTACTTTACTTTGAGGGTAGATTTGGCGACAGAAAATAATAAGTTTTGGGTGATAGGTTACAACTAAAGCGCAAAGAATTATTTGGTAGTACAAAAAAAATTACAAATAATCTTCAGTTTGCATTTAAGGTACGTATTTATATTCATTTTCTTTTATGCTAAACCTGTAAATGTTAGATTTAAAAATTAATTATTTTGTAATAAATTTGTTTTTTTTTTTAAAAAAATTTTCAATAAAACCTCTTTAGCCATTTATAATTTTTGATTTAAAATCAATAATTGTTAAATAAATTGTTTAAAATAGTCGGCCACATTGGATCAGCCATTTTGAATTTTCATTTTCCGACATCATATTCTTGTTTAGCGACCTCAAAAACCACTATATTACAAATATAAGCGAGTTTGATTTAAAATCGATAATTGTTAAATAAATTGTTTAAAAATAATCGGCCATATTGGATCAGCCATTTTGAATTTTCATTTTCCGACTTCATATCCTTGTTCAGTGACATCGAAAACCCCTATATTGTCAATTTGAAAGAATTGGATTTAAAATTCATTGAATTATTTTAAATGTCCTTAAAAAAACTATTTATTATTGTTTAAACAATTAAAAAACAATTAGTTAACTTTTTTACATATCTCCAAGTAATTTCAAAAGGTTTTAGGAAAATCCATGCTTCCCATAATTATTTCGAAATAATGCGTAATTTTAAGCTATCTTGACTCCACTAAACAGTCTTGGGGTTTTTCTTATTAATATTGCATCCAATAAGTTTTTCAACTTGAAATATTTCTAAATCTTTTCCGAGGGGCACGTAATTTTGTCCTTGTGGTGTACTATCTTACCAAATGTAAGTACAAGAAGTAACCAATATATTCATAAATCATTCGTAAAGACCGTAAATAATTATATGTTTATTCATCATTGTCCATCCTCACTGCTTTTCCATAAGTAAATTATAACAAGCGCGTTATTTTGGGGGTTCTGACCCCTGAAGTACCTTTTTCACACACAAAACATCTAGGATATATCATCCACCGTAATGACCAATCCAACCTGTAATTTGTATCGCCTACACATCCACATTTAGCTTCATGATCCTATAGACATTAATTAGACTAAGGATCGTTGTAAATTATAACAGGCCAGTAGATCCAAATTTGTATTATCTACTTGTATCGCGGTGGTCAGGGCTTCGTTAACAAACTTCTCTTGTAAATGGTCACTGCCTACACTTTATTTCCCAGAGGAAGCATTCAATTGTACGTTTTCAGCCACGACTTTTGCCCGTTTAGGTACATTACAGAATTAAGCTATTTAATGGCAATGGGCATGTGATATCTTAATTATATTTAGCTTTTCGACGAGTTCGTTTCTCCGCTGGTATCTTCAAGTTCAGATATGTATAGTGTGTGGGTTCCATATCAATTCCATAAACGCCGTCTTTAATGATATTATCAATTTTTCTAATTAAAATACCCACTTTGATGTACCGAGGGTAACCGATTGTGAATACAAGGTCATTCACATAAAATCCAACTCCCTTTATCTTTACTACATTTCTGTTTAAAAAAATGTAACGATCAGTTTTAGTAAATTTCTTGCCATATTAAGAAGTACATACATTAAAAACAATTGAATGTCGTATTTCTTATATATGTATAAGCCAAACTTTCGTCGAACACCCAGTATATTTTCTTTATACATATCACATATTTGCTTCGATAGTCTAAAGTCTAAAAAGTCTGAAGTCTAAGGTCTAAATTCTAAAGTCTAAAGTCTAAAATCTAAAGTCTAAAGTCTGAAGTCTAAGGTCTGATGTCTAAGGTTTAAAGTCTAATGTTTAAAGTTTAAAGTCTAAAGTCTAAAGTCTAAAGTCTAGAGTCTAGAGTCTAGAGTCTAAAGTCTAAAGTCTAAAGTCTAAAGTCTAAAGTCTAAAGTCTAAAGTCTAAAGTCTAAAGTCTAAATTCTAAAGTCTAAAATCTAAAGTCTGAAGTCGAAAGTCTAAGGTCTGAAGTCTAAGGTCTAAAGTCGGAAGTCTAAGGTCTAAAATCTAATGTTTAAAGTCTAAAATCTGAAATCTAAAGTCTGAAGTCTAAAGTCTAAAGTCAAGAGTCAAATGTCTAAAGCCTAACATCTAACTAAAGTCTAAGTCTAAATTGTAAAGTCTAAAGTCTATATCTAAAATCTAAAGTCTAAAAAGTTTAAAATCTAAATTCTTTATTGTATAAAAAATCGCATTCACATGCATTTATTAAACTAAACTAATACATAAGTAAGAAAGTTTATTTTAAATAAACATTCAACTAGAAAATTTGACAGCTAGCGACAACTACAAAGAAGTTAAGTTAAAAATGGTATTAATTAGATTCCGCAACACAGAGTACAAGGATGAATTTAATTTTTACAAATATTTGAGCATAAAATACATCATTGGCTTTTTATCAGACTTTTCAAAATTTAACACAGCCTTTAACAACACCCATAATTTTCATATTAAAAAAATCAAAATGATTTATTAGTACATAATTTCTAAATACATTGGTATTCCACGGTAAATCTAAGAAAGAAAGCAAAAACAATTGTTATTGACAGTAACATTCAAGCTGTTACAAATTCGCTTCTCACTGCAGGGATCTCGGAAACGGTAAGAGATACGAAGTAGCTTAAAAGGGGGCAAAGTTGCATGAACAGGGGACCAACATTATGCCTCTAAAAATCAAGGCTAACATGATTAGTTTTCGAAATATTTTAAAAAAAAAAACGAATTTTCGAAATTCGTTTTTGTTTCATTTCAGCCTTGTTTGAGATGATATTGAAAAAAGAAGAACACATTCTCATGGCAAGGTTTTGCCCTCTATCGAAAGAGATAATCAATTTTCATATGTTTTCTCAAAAAAAATCATTTTCAATGTATTCGTTCCAAGTTTATATAAATTTTTCATTTAGATTTCTATGTTTATTGAATTATCGTACAGTTTAAGTGTCGTTAGACCCTGTGAAATCCACCTAGTTATGTAAATTTCTTTGTTTGGCATAAATTTGTTTAGAACTGCCAGAAATGCGCATAGTCAGCCTGCCATGTAAGGACAAAAGTCTCTCTGAAACAAAAAAGAAAACTATTAACTTGACAAAATGATAAAAACATTAAAATAAACGTCAAAATAGCAATGTTTATAATCAAAGTGAAGTGAACTAAGTACAAAAATAATAAACAAATGAGTTTTACCTGAATATACCCAATCTATGAGAGGTGTAAATGAAGTTAATCAAGGAAATTATTAAAAAGAAAGGAAAAAACTTATGTCCAACGTTATCTGTCAGATGCCGAGCCATGCATTCAGACTCAAAGTACCAGGTGGTGCAAATAAGCAGAAGGCGAATCAAGATACGAGGTGGCTCAAAGAAGCCTGGGGGGAAACAATTAAAAAAGGGGCTCGAGGCTTGTAGCAGTGAGATAGATATGAATATTTTTAAAAAATGTGCATTGTTTTTTAGTTTAAAGATTAGGAAATTAATTCAAAAAGTGAAAATTAAGCTATACACTTCGTTTGTGGGAGAATTAGCTTCTGAGGCAGAAACGAATTTATTTCCTTCACGTATTTGAAACTCAACATTCAATTGCTTTTTTCCTAATATTTTTTCCTTGTTAAAAAGGTAAAGAAAATAAGTGGGGTAGACCGTAATGCGAATGACCTTAGTCCTTAGTTTTTTTTCTTCCAAGCTATTTCCAATTTGACTCACTACTATGACAGAGTAGTTGTATTCTTGCTGCATTGTGCGTCTATGAATTTTTTCATCCATTAATGCTGAAGAAAACTTCTGGAGACGGTTACACGGTGGTAGTTCTTCCAAGAAACTGATGTCAAATGAAACACCCCCGTCTCCCTTCTCTATGATATTTTACGTATAATATTCGTTGAAACGAAGCTCAACAGAGACTCCTTGGACTGCAGGTAGGCACTCCACCGGAGCTATCGAGCTGTGAATAAGGGCAGAGAAGGGAATCTCAGCTCGGCGTCTGCCAGCGTGACGCAATCAGAGTCTCGGCCGGGCTCGGGCCGTCCGCGGTGGGGGAGGGGTGGCAGGGGGGCGGAGGGGCGCGGGAGCATCTCGAGTTCTAAAAATAGATTCGGGGTTTTCTGTTTCCGCATCCTCAAGGATTCGGAATTCGTGGACATCCCGGGGCGGCGGATAAATATTTCATACGCACGGAGAGGAGCCATGCGACGCCTTCATTGGAGCCGGCGTTAGCGCCGGGACGTGTGAAAATGTGCTGTATCGTGTTGCACGGGATTATTTATGCATGAATTTTAGATAAATGCAGGTGTACACCGTGTCCCAAAATGATGGAACAAAATTCATATTTTTTTCAGTTGAAAAATAAAAAAAAACGCTGAAACAGGTGAATTAGTAAATGGAAATTGTCACTTTTCTGCAATATTTTCAATTTTTTTGAGCCATGTTTGACAGATCTATAACATTACCGACAGTTTTTTTAATAAGACGCTCTATATGTAACGAGCGTTCAAATAAAAACGTGGTCAAGTTGGTTCTGAAAATTTGGACGTAGGGCGTAGCGTATAGCAAATGAACTTAAACGTCATCTGTCAAAGCGCTATATCGCCGCTATCAATTTGAATATTTTCGTTTTAAAAAGCGTTTAAAATGGTGTTTTCTCAAGAACAAAAAGTGTTTATCATAGAGTCCTACTTTAGAAATGGACGCAAGATTGATGGAATATGGAAGTATTCTATTGAGGAATGTTTCATAGAATTTCAAAATCAATTTCCCGGCGTTGTTGAGTACAAAATTTTTCAAAGTGCAGTTCAGCGTTGTGTTAATGTTTTTCGTGAAACGGGCAGTGTAACAAGAAAAGAAGGAAGCGGCCGACCTAAAAAGCGGACTGAAGAATTAAAAGAAAATGTCCAACAAATAATGGAAAATGCGCCAAGAACTTCTGTACGTGTTTTATCACAAATGGTGGGAGTATCAGTCGGTACCTGCCACACAGTGTTAAAAAAAGATTTGCGTTTGTTCTCCTATCGTTTAACTTGTCAGCAAGAACTTCATGAAGTTGATTTTCCGCGACGGGCTGTATTTTGTGAATGGTTTTTAAACAACTACGGTGAACTTCATAATATCACCTTTTTTTCTGATGAAGCCTGGTTTCATTTAAGTGGTTACGTAAACTCACAGAATATGAGAATGTGGTCTTCTGAAAAACCAGATAACTTTTTTGTCGAGGGCCCTCTACACGCTCAAAAAATTGGAGTTTGGTGTGCTCTCAATCGAAGGAGGATTTATGGACCTATTTTTTTTAATGGTACTCTTACTGCGCAAAGGTATAGAGAAGAAATTATCGCTCCTTTTGTTAACCAGCTGGAAGAAAACGAAATTACAAACTTTTACTTTCAACAAGATGGCGCAAGGGCACATACGGCAGGCGAGACGATGAATATGTTGAGGGAAGTTTTCCAAAATCGACTAATAAGTCTCAATGCTGAACATGAATTTCCACCGAGGTCATGTGATATTACGCCGTGTGATTTCTTTTTGTGGCCTTACCTTAAAAACACTATTTTTGAACTGCCTATTCCTGATTTAAACCATCTGCAGGCTCGACTTATAGACAAGATTCGTGAAATTAACAATACCCCGAGCATCTTAGAAAATGTCTTTAATTCTTTGAGGAACAGGTGTGAAAAGTGCTTGGAACAAGGAGGGGGACACTTTCAGCAGCTGCTTTAATTTATTGTTATAACAAGGAGGGGGACACTTTCCGCAGCTCCTTTAATTGTTTGTTATTGTTATCACGATTATTCTTTAAAATAAAGTTATATAATCATTAACGTTATTGAAACTGACAGCTGCTATACAGCTCGTTGAGAAATGGGGTTAAGTTGGTCGCTATAAACTACTCCCTACGTCCAATGTGTCAGAGCCAACTTCGACCACGTTTTTATTTGAACGCTCGGTATTATACAGGGTGACCCATTAAGAATGGAAACACTCGCGTACAAAAGTTGTTTATGGACCGATTTGAACCGGTTTTTTTATAAAGATAGATCTCCAAAAGCTCTATCTTAATGCAAAATTTGAAGACGAAACTTTGATTTTCAAGGCCTACTACGAATTTTTTTAAGTGAAAAATAGCAAAATTTTGTTAGCGATTTTTTCATAAAAAATCTGACTACCCCACTGGATTTAGGAACCCCTCAAATGCATTTGTACCAATTTTTGCGAAAAAAAGTTTGCCCCTAAAAAAGTTATGACAATATCGGCATCACCAGTGTTTGCCGTTGTCAGTGAACCTATTCTTTTATAAAAACCGAATAGAACCCAAAGGGAAACAAAATTAAATAACAAACACAGGTTTAATAATTATTAATAAGAACCATAAAAACCAGTATACGCAAAATAAACAACAATTGATAAAAAAAGTAATGATAAAAAAATTACATTTTTAAAAATGAAATCAATCAAATTGATTTACACTAATCACGTCATTAAATTTAAATTTTTGTAGCTTCCACTAATCCCCTGTTTAATTCTATACATTTTTCATAACGTTTTTTATATTCTTTACAACATTTCGTAATTGATGCGCTCACACGCTTCTCTTATTCTAGTGCACTATACCTCCCGATTATTTGGCCGTGTCTTATAAACTTTGGACTTAATAAAGCCTCATAGAAACAAATCAAGTGGGATAAGGTCCGGAGATCGGGGTGGCCAATGAATTAATGGACTGTTCCGACCTATCCAATGATTGGGGAAATTCTCGTTAAGCCACTCCCTGACATGTCTCGCACTGCGTATTGGACATCCATCCAACTGAAAATGCAGATTTACTATTTCTTGTAATAGAAGATTATCGACTGCATTAAAAAATTATTTCTGAAGGAAATGTAGAAATTGTGCGCCATTCATATTCCCTTCAAAGAAGAACGGACCAATGACTCTCTCGTTAAGTATCCCACACCAAACATTTACTTTCTGACTATATTGTCTTCGGCAATTAATTATCCACTATGGATTTTGAAATCCAACACCGCGAGTTCTGTGATGATACAATTCCATTCGTCGTGAATGTGGCCTCATCGCTGAATAAAAATCGGTAATTGAAATATTGTCCTTGTGCCCAGAGACAAAACTCTATTCGTTTCTCATTATCGCCTGGTTCCAGGGTGTGAAGAAAATTAGGTTTATAGGGTTTTATGTTATTTTTTTTAGACAGCGTCGGATACTATCTCTAGGTAAATTTAAATCTAAACTAGCAATCCTGAGGCTATTCTGAGGATTGTTTAAATAATTTAAAATTTCCTGCTCGTGAATACGTCTTCTCTGTTGATTGTCCCTTTTTAAAATGCATTTTGATACAGCACCATGTTCCATAAAAGTAATGTTTATTTTAAAAGAACAAAGAAAGAATTGGATTATGGTTGTAAAATCCATTGGCTTTTTGAATAAAAAAATTATAAATGTAATTATTTTTGTCTAAGAAGGTAATATTTGTAAGTTTTGGCATAATAACCACGAAATAATAATAATTTGACGAACTTGTTGTTTATTTTATGTATACTGGTTTTTATGGTTCTTATTAATAATTATTAAACCAGTGTTTGTTATTTAATTTTGTTTCCCTTTGGGTTCTATTCGGTTTTTATAAAAGAATAGGTTCACCGACAACGGCAAACACTNCTTCGGCAATTAATTATCCACTATGGATTTTGAAATCCAACACCGCGAGTTCTGTGATGATACAATTCCATTCGTCGTGAATGTGGCCTCATCGCTGAATAAAAATCGGTAATTGAAATATTGTCCTTGTGCCCAGAGACAAAACTCTATTCGTTTCTCATTATCGCCTGGTTCCAGGGTGTGAAGAAAATTAGGTTTATAGGGTTTTATGTTATTTTTTTTAGACAGCGTCGGATACTTTCTCTAGGTAAATTTAAATCTAAACTAGCAATCCTGAGGCTATTCTGAGGATTGTTTAAATAATTTAAAATTTCCTGCTCGTGAATACGTCTTCTCTGTTGATTGCCCCTTTTTAAAATGCATTTTGACACAGCACCATGTTCCATAAAAGTAATGTTTATTTTAAAAGAACAAAGAAATAATTGGATTATGGTTGTAAAATCCATTGGCTTTTTGAATAAAAAAATTATAAATGTAATTATTTTTGTCTAAGAAGGTAATATTTGTAAGTTTTGGTATAATAACCACGAAATAATAATAATTTGACGAACTTGTTGTTTATTTTATGTATACTGGTTTTTATGGTTCTTATTAATAATTATTAAACCAGTGTTTGTTATTTAATTTTGTTTCCCTTTGGGTTCTATTCGGTTTTTATAAAAGAATACGTTCACCGACAACGGCAAACACTGGTGATGCCGATATTGTCATAACTTTTTTAGGGGCGGGCAAACATTTTTTCGCAAAAATTGATACAAATGCATTTGAGGGTTTCCTAAATCTAGTGGTATAGTCAGATTTTTTATAAAAAAAATCGCTAACAAAATTTTGCTTTTTTTCACTCAAAAAAAAATTCGTAGTAGGCCTTGAAAATCAAAATTTCGTCTTCAAATTTCGCATCAAGATAGAGCTTATGGAGATCTATCTTTAAAAAAAAACCGGTTCAAATCGGTCCATAAACAACTTTTGTACGCGAGTGTTTCCATTCTTAATGGGTCACCCTGTATAGTATAAGATAGTCGTCACTTACTTGTTTGTCATAGTTGTCAAAAAAAGTCTAAGAATTAAATGAAAACAATAATTCAGTACTACTTTTTATTTTATTACAAATGTTCAAAGTGGCCCCCATAAACCATTGCACAACGCCCATTTCGGTGTTCAAAGATATCAATTACAGTTTGAATATGGTGTTATGTTTCGAACTTCTTCTCTGATACGATTTGTCAATCCTTCGATAGTGTCTGGTCTGCTCACATACACTTTGCTTTTTAGATAACCCCACAGAAAAATATACTGGGATTAAGTCAGGGTAGCGTGGTGGCCATTCAAGCGGTCCTCTTCTGCCTGTCCATCTATTTGGGGAAACTTCATTAAGGTAATTTCTTACATCGAGGCGAAAATATGGAGGGGCACCATCTTGTTGGAACCAGACATTACCAGCAAGCATATCGTGCTCATAAATGTTGGGAAAAATGAATGCCAGGGCTGGAATCAACTGAAAACGCAAAAAACAAATAAATGTCGCCTCAAAATTGCCTCAATTGCCTCAAATTGCCCTCAAAGAAATGAGGGATATAGATGAAAAACTCACATTATCCATAATTTTTCGAAATATAGTTAATGTTCTTATTGTTTTGTGAGTGGACTGTATATTTGTTGGGTTTTTATCGAGTTCTTGTATTAAATAGTTCAAAATTCAAATTATCGAGACATTTATTATTTTTATTATATTATTGACAGAAAGTGTTTCCTAGTTACATACAGCTTACTATTTTAATTAATAATTATTTTATAGATTTTAAAACTAAGTAAACATACCGCGGGCCTTGAAAGGNATTGTTTTGTGAGTGGACTGTATATTTGTTGGGTTTTTATCGAGTTCTTGTATTAAATAGTTCAAAATTCAAATTATCGAGACATTTATTATTTTTATTTATATTATTGACAGAAAGTGTATCCTAGTTACATACAGCTTACTATTTTAATTAATAATTATTTTATAGATTTTAAAACTAAGTAAACAGTTAATGACGCTAACTTATTCATCGTGTTGAACTACACCATTTTAAAATTTAGAAGTGGTACAAACTCACATTTTCATATTTATTTTTAAATTGTGAAATTTGTGAATTGTTTCAAAAGTCACATTCTCCTACGATCTGAAGTTCCCGTAACTCACATTATCCATATCCACCAATGAAAAAGCTTAAAACGATAAACAAATATGGCCGACTGCCTAAGGAGAATGTGAGTTTTGCTCCTCTTATTGTTTCCCTTTCCTAGATGGTTGGTTCTGTGTTTTTCTATTATATAGAATAATTTGGAGAAACCATTATCCAAAAAGTTGTATCAAAACTCACATTATCCAAACTTTAATTCACTTTCTAGGAGTCAAATATTGTTGTGCTGTCATTTCACCAATTAAGAAGCAAATTTAAAGTTCTAATACAAATACCAAAAAAAAATCAGAGCCTTAAGTCACTTGAAAAGTGAGAAATCAGTTATTCCTTCTTCCTGAAAAATTTTAAAAAGTTGATAATGTGAGTTTTGCATCTATACCCCTCAAATAATGTCCCAGTATGCAATTTTCTCATATTCCAGCCCAAATATTCACTTTTTCCGGTCGTTGTGTATGTTTTTCTAGCATCCAATGCGGATTTCCTGGGCTCCAAAACTTAGTATTTTGCCTGTTCATGGTTCAGTTTAAGCAAAAAGTTGCTTCGTCGGTGAAAATGTGATTTTTTAAATTGGGTTGTCTTTCAAATAATAATTTCCTCGCAAAACTGTAATCTTCTGTCTCTGTTATCTGCCCATAGTTCTTGTAAGACGTTAACTTTGTAAGGACGCCACTTTTAAGACTTCAGAGTTCTGTGAACTGAGGACTTCTACAAGTTGAATTTGGCTGAAATATATCTGATGGATGAGGATTTTCAGTAACGGCGAGCATCACGTTTTGAAAGTCATTTTCGTTTACCGTTCTTCGCCTTCCTGATTCAGGTAACTCTTTCATACTTCCGGTTTATTCAAACTTTTTCGATACTTTACTTACTAATTCACTGGTCTGGATACTTATGGTGAAATAAGGCACATACCTCCTGTTGACTACGAATTTTATGTTCGCATCCAATCATAATTCAAATTTCAATTCTCTGTTTTTCGCTTAAACGGGCCACCATTTTTCAGTTTATCGATGTGTTTTTTTTTTGAGAAAAAAAGCTTTAAAGTGAGTAGAAAAAGATTGACAACGAGTAGGTACGTTTTTTAAAGTACAGAAGAGACTATGATTGTTTGAAATAGTCGTCAGTACAACATAAAAGACAATTTTTTACATTATTTTGACAACTATGGCAAAAAAGATAGCTATCGAAAAATCTTGAGACACAAACATTTTAAGGTTTTTAAAATCAATTGCACTAAAGAAAAATTAGGTATATAGGACCATTCAAGAAGCCATGACGAAACACAGTTGCTTTTTCTTTAATAGAATACCCTGTATATTATTCCATTATTCAGAGATTTTTTTAACATAACATCACTGGTAATGTAAATAACTAAGGAAAAAGATCACATAATTTCAGCGGATAAGGAATCAACTTTAAGGCTTCTACGTGAAGCTCTAAGAAACAATTAAAACTGACTTTTCTACCTGTTATGGAATAAATTTTTTGTAGACCGATTTAATAATCGTTCACAAAAGACCGTGCAGCAAGTGGACGAGCAGCGACGTCGTCTAACAAAAAAAATAGGGAAAATAAAGCGTATTTTCCATTTTCTGAACATCAGAGAGCGCTTTGATCTTCGTTTCCCAGAAATATCTTTGCTGGAAAACTTAACATAAAGTAACGTTAATTAATTTTTATGCAACCATGTAATTCCTAGTTGAAACTGGAACGATTCTTACGTATACTATATTGAGAAAAACCCTCCAATTAAACTGTTGCTAAAAAAAGTGATTGGTATAGTTATTTATTGTGTAAGTGTTTTCAGTAGAATTTTATCCACGCAAGACTGTTTAAACGCGAGAACGTAGTTCGAGCATTTAATATTCATAAGTGGATAAAAGGCAATTAAAACACGAATGCAATACGTTTTATCCATAATCACATCACAATCATATTTGTGGAGACAGAATTATTGGAGTTTAATAAAAAAATATTCCCACGACTTGATATTTCTTACTTAGTAGACAATGAAACGTGGTAGGTTTTCTTATACCTACTAGTTGCTATGAAACGTTTATTATTAACTATTTAATAAACAGTTATATCTGAATTTGGCAAAAATGCAAGAAAGTAATTGGGTTTCTGTGACTGTTTTTGAATAAGCTCAAGAAGCAATTTTCTATTTATTGACAGCGAAATCCAGGGAACATTACGAACAAGTGTTCGCCGAATTTAACGAATGGAGGGAAAAACGGATATTAATGATAATAAATGAAGAAGTCGTGCTATCATATTTTTTAAAATTGAAGAAACAATATGCAATTTCATCTATGTGGTCGAAGTATTCGATTTTGAAGGCTACTATAAAGGTCTACAAAAATATAGATATTGGAAAATATTACAAGATGACTGCTTATTTGAAGAGTGAATCGAGAGGGTACAAAGCAAAAACAAAGCTGCAATATTGGAAAGAGCACATATTGAAGAATTTTTGACTTGGGCTTCCGATAAAGAATATTTTAAATTTTTGACTAGTTATGAATGGAAATTTTGGATTATCCTTAGCCCAGCATGTACAATTTTGAGAGGAAACCACGCCTCTAGTTGTGAATGTTGATTCGTCAGTAAATAAAATATTGTGATGAAAGAATCTGTTTTCAATCAGTTTCTCGCCCACTGTTAAATAAAAGTCCAAACGACGACCATCATCTCCATTAAGCAATTATATTAAACACTGGTTTGAATGGATAGATTTTGTTTTGTGCTAAAATTCTTTGGACATGAGATCTGCTAATATCTATGTTTTCTGACCTTTTCCTGAGTGACATCTTTGGATTGTCTTGTACAAAGTCCATAACCACAACAGTAGCAACATCGTTATTGTATTCTTTTTTTATCTTTTTAATATTCTCGACATAACCAGTGATATCGAATTGTATAATGAGTGTTCACGAGTTAGTTACATTTGGATACTTTTGATTAAAAATTTAATAAGTTCTTCAGCAACTTTGTTAAATACAGTTTTTAACGAAAACAAAAATAAAAGGCACTTTGCTTAGAGAAAATTTCACATTTTGAAATATTTTGGATTTACTGGCATGACTTCCCAAGATAAGCAAAACTTTTTATCAGGAATAACTTTTTCTTGAAAAATCAACAATAAAGAAGTTTACAAGAGTGGAGTAGCCCAACCGAGGACACACTGTATATTCACCTTTAATGTACAGGGTGGTTGATTTTCGATAGTTTTATAGGGTGATAGATACAAAAAATCGGATGTCGATGTTCCGTCCTCTTCTCTTGAGTTTACTTCGCTGATACCAAAATATCTTGGCTAACTTGATTAGTTTTAGATATACAGGGCTTTTTGAAAAATTGCCCATTTACATTAACCTCTCTATCTTCGTTGTCATAAAATTTAGATGAAAAAAGTTTGAACATCATTTGTTCTATTTTCAATCGCACAGTTTCTCCGATATTACATAAACATAGGTTTCTTTAAATAGAACACCCTGTATTTGGCCATCCCGTTGAATAGAATTTTTTTACCTTTTTAGCCATATACAGTACGGGCCTAAAATATGGAATAAATTCAGTAAAAACGAAAGAAATTTTTTTTGGAAAATGACATCGACATTTTTTTTAAATAGCAACCCCCTATTTTTTTTTTCTTGATTCTGAAAGATCGTTTCATTGTCGATCCGACAGTATTAAAATGTTGCCATCTTACATAGGAAAGTTTTCGAGTAAATGACGATTGAATGTCAGAAAACGTAAATTTCGTTGATTAAAAAAATAACAATTCCTATGTCAAGCAAATACAATTAATTAAGTTTTCTACCTAAATTAAGTGTTCGAATTGCCACCCACCGACTTCTTGACAATACGAAAGTCTGTGTAGAAATTCTTCTTGTACATTATGAATTATTTCTGGGGTAACTCTGCGTATTTTATCTATAATACAATTTTGGAGTTCTTCTAAATTATGTGGTCTATTAACGTACACTTTGGACTTTAAGTCCATAAGCCATAAGAAACAGTCCAGGGTGTAAGATCTGAGGATCTCGCGGGCCATTCCATCGGTCCTCGTCTGCCGATCCACCTCCTAGGAAAACAATTATCCAGAAAATCTCGAACAGGGCGCGCCGCATAGTGCGGAGGTGCACCGTCTCGTTGAAACCATATGGTGTCATCAGGAATATCAGGGTCATTATCGTTAGGAAAAATTACTGCAAGCGCTGGAATAAGGTCATTTTGTAAAAACTCTAAATATCTTTCTCCTGTAAGGGTTCCTTCAAAGAAGAAAGGCCCTACTATTCTGTTGGCAACTATTCCAGCCCACACATTTAATTTCTGTGGGTGTTGGGTATGTGTCTCTGCCATCCAATGAGGATTTTCCCGACTCCAATACCTGCAAGTTTGACGGTTCACTGTACCATTGAGACAAAACGTGGCCTCGTCTGAAAAAAGTATTTGCCGGTGTAAATCTCTATTTACTTGACATAAATCCATCATAATTTCACAAAAGTGTAAGCGGCGGTCGGGATCGTCTTCATTGAGTTCCTGCACAAGTTGAATTTTGTAGGGATGATATTTTTCCTGCCTCAGGATACGTAGCACTGTGGTCTGACTAATTTCATTGTTTAATGCAACCAATCGTGAAGTATTATGAGGATTATCTACCATACTTATCAAAATGTTCTGTTTGTGATCTTCACTAACGCTTGGACGTCCAGGTTTTGGAATATCTACAACATTGCCAGTTTCTCTAAATTTAGATTCTATCTTACTGACTGTTGATTGGCTGATACGGCGATCTGGATGTTTTTCATTAAATAAATCGCAAACTTCCTGCTGCGTTCTAGTCTTATCCCCGCATCCGATAAGAATTAAAATTTCAATTCTTTGTGTGACAGTTAAATGTGCCATAATACTTTAAATTCAACAATAATTTTTATATCGCTTACAATACTTAGAAAGTCGGTATGACAGTGACACTTTGTAAAGATTTACACCTACGTGATCCATAAAAAACTTCAGGCATTTCGAAAAACTAAATTTGATAACGTTTTTGCTTTATTTTAATTGATTTGGGTTTTCTAACATTCAATCGTCATTTACTCGAAAACTTTCCTATGTAAGATGGCAACATTTTAATACTGTCGGATCGACAATGAAACGATCTTTCAGAATCAAGAAAAAAAATAGGGGGTTGCTATTTAAAAAAAATGTCGATGACGTCATTACTCGAAAACAAATGACGGTTGAAAATCGCCTTTTATGCTAAAATATGTATTTTTTAAATTAAAAATCGACCTGATCGAGGATTTTTCCCAAAAAAATTTGTTTCGATTTTACTGAATTTATTCCATACTTTAGGCGCGTAATGTATAATTATATATATTTTTTATTTGCCTAAATGAAGAAAAATGCAAAAAATATATAGGTATTTTTTCAGTTGGTCATAAGATTTATTTAACATTCGTTCAACAACCTTTCAGTCAGTTAAAAATAAATTAACTGTCAACATTAAACAACAAAAGACGTTTTAGTAAGAGTTGCAACATAGTTTAATTACTACAGCAAAAAACTTTAGCCAGTGTTAGTAAGCAATTTCAGTTAGATGTGACTAGTAACTGGCTACCACTAGTAAATTTTTTTCTCAGTGTAAGAAAAGCGATTCTTCAGCCACGAGCAGGCGCCCGTTCGTTCCAAATTGCCAGCGGGTTGACCAAATTATGATTTCATAACGTGGTGTACGCTCAGGGGTCGGAAGCTCTATAATAATTATTTGTTATAAAAGGAGGGCCCGCCTTACGCTAGCAACAGAGTACATTCTGTGTAGCGGGGTAATTAATTTGACCTTTACGTTGCCCCGCTACAGACATCTGTTGTCTGATTATGCCGCGTTTGGGGTCGCACACCGCCGTGTCTTCGTTTGGATCGAATTGCCGGGTTATTTAGATCCGGATCTCGGTTTAATTAATAATGGGAGAAAATTAAAAAAAATACGTCGAATTAGATCCACTTTGTAGGCGTTTATCTTACATTTAAAACAGAGGCGTGCGTTTTATGGAAACAAGGAAAGAGTAATTTATATAGGGTGTTCCAATATTTCAGGCAAATCCTCCCAAATAAACTCATCTCCATGATGGAAAAGGCCGGTTACATTCGGAATAGTTTTTTTCCATGAATTGTCGAAAGGGGTGAGTGTTTACGAATCGAGTAAGAAGCAAAACAAATATATTAACGCTGCGTAGGCTGAAGGAAAGCTCCGAAATCGTCACGGTTCAACGAACCCCCGACAAAGTCATATCCCGTAATAATTCCTGATCTTTACTTAATAATGACAGAATTTCCAGGCGTGAATAAATGGAGTAATCTCAAAATCGAAGTGGAGGAATAATGAACGGGTGGCGTTGAAAAGTTTTTTATTTTCCAATAATCCCACGCACGTTCTTTTAACCGGAGAAAAATAATATATATTTTTAATAAGGATTATGAGGGATGTTTTTAAAGTATAAACGGATTTATTTTTATTCTTCTTAGGACTTTTCAACATATATTTAAAAATGAGTATTTATACAGAAGTGACCAAAAATAAATCCTCGTA
Source organism: Anoplophora glabripennis (assembly GCF_000390285.2). Lineage (NCBI taxonomy): Eukaryota > Metazoa > Arthropoda > Insecta > Coleoptera > Cerambycidae > Anoplophora > Anoplophora glabripennis. Next base: position 250,170 of record NW_019416598.1, read on the forward strand.
TTCTTTGGCATCGATAAAAAGATACAGGGTGTTAAACTTAAAAAAATATTTTTAAATAATTTATAAACTGTAATTGAAATAATTTGAAATTGGACACATGTATTTTTATAAACATTGTCCAAAACTTGAGGGTTTTTCCTAAAATTCACATGCTTCAGTGGACGGAGAAACAGGGTATCGGTGGCATATTTTTCTAAATAAAATACACCACTGCTTTACGGTTTTTGATACATGATATTTTCGGATTCGTTTTTCAATTTTTCTACAAATTATTACTCTTTTATGTTTTTCGAGTAAAACTTAAAAAACCAACTGAAAACACTTTTATTTAAATGAGATGACAAGCACTAATCATTCGGTTATTTATTTCTTTCTTCTAACTGCTCAGAATGTCAAAGTTGGTATCGCAGCCCACTATGTAATTTTAAAAAGCATTATATTCGAATATCGAAGTGTGTTCTCAGTTCGTTTTTAAGTTTTACTCGAAAATCAGTCTTTTTTCTCTCCGCCACTGGACCATGTCAATTTTAAGAAAAGCCCTCAGATTTTGGACAATGTTTACATAAATACATGCCCAATTTCAAATTATTTCACTTACTAGATTTTAAATTATTTAAAAAAATTTAAAATATTTTTTTAAGTTTAACACCCTGTATCTTTTTAACGAAGCGTCCTAGACAAAAACTTTATAGGAAAGACACCCCTTAAAATGCACCAAAGAATACGAGGGTTCATTTTTAGTCACCATTTGTGAAGCACCCTATATATTTTATTTTTTTACATTTTATACATTTTATTTTTTTACATTTTATGCAGTGTTAATGGCGTATTTTGCCAAACTATAATGGTGAAATGAATAAAAAAGTTTCTATAGATGTGTCTAACTTCGTTTTCGAGAAACAGTGTGTTGGTATTAAAATAAAAATCACATTTGTGATATTTTTTAAAATTACTGGAACGGACAATTTTAACAAGCAAATGTATTTTTTTTACACTAAAAGTAGCACGTCAAAAAACAAATTGCATCTCCTCAAAATTCTACCAAAGAAAAAGATATGACATAAATCAAGATAATGTTCTTAGTGATCTGTATGTTTTAGTTAAAGAATAAGCTTACACTGTAAAAAAATCGGTATGAGTGAAAGCCATAAAGGTTCGGAGTAAATCCATTTTCACTCAGATTGGGCATTTTGATCATTTTACTCATTTGTGATTATATTTAAACTAAAATTCAGTAGTTTCACTCAAATATAGGTACTTCTTAAATAAATTCTTTACGTAAACTCGTATTTGGTGCACTTGTACCTAAATCAGAGTAAATTTCGTGTAATTTGAATGGTGCCGTGAAGATAGCACCACTTATTGTTTCTATAATCTCGACCATAGTTGATAGGGGTCCGTCAGATGCTCCAGAAAAGCGTGATCGCCCGGAGAATAGGCCTTAGCCGGGGGCGGCGAGTTTCAGCTGGTGGGTCTCAGCCAGGACCGAAGGAAGCTTCCCGAAGTGAATTAATTTTTCCCTCAATATTTACCTAATTAACAACTAAGTCTGAGTAAAAATGACTCGATAATAGTTAAATTTAAATCATATTAGAGAAAAAGTCAACTCTAAATTGGTTTTATATACTCAGAATAGTCAAAAGTCGCTCAATTGATAGTTAGCAGTAACTCGGATTTGTGTAAAACTCGCTCATTTCCGATGCAATAGTTTCACTCATACTAATAGAGCGAAAATTTCACTTAATCGGGTGTGAACAGAAATTGATAAATTATTGAGTAAAATTGAGTGTTTTAGTGAAATTTTCTTGCAGTGTACATCTGGTTATCCTACCCAGGTAACAATTTACTAAAATCTAAATAAAAATAACGTATTAAGTAAAAGTTGTTCCCGTATCAGTAGAGAATAGAAACCTGTCTTCCCTTTAAATCGTATTTATCCGTAGATATCTCTGGCAATTCTTCGGTACCGAAAAGAAAAGCGATGTCTACAGCCCGCCCACGCGTCGTTCCCCACCTCCGACAAAGGTAAGACATTTTCTTTTACTCTTCTTGTAAATGTTTCGTTCCCTTAGAAAAAGCCGAATAGTTAAATAAAAAAAAAAAACAGCGCCAGAAGGATCAGCCAAGAGTTAGTTTTTTCCTAAACATAAATAAAGATTAGTTTTGATAACGGAAACGGGGAAAGTTCGCGAAACATTAACTTAATGTGATTTATTTTGACATTTTCGTAGGTGTGTTTAAGATAGAATTGAAAATACCTAGCGGTGTTTTATTTATTGTCCCAAGTTTGCACAATGTTGACAATTTAACAAACAAAAGTTGATTTACATATAAAATATGGTTTCTATTTTCGGTGTATCTCGGTAAAGTTCCGCGAAGTTTGATAAACAACAGCTAATGATGTAAAATTGAACAACTTTACTTTAATTAGGCGAATAATATTCAGTTCATAATTAGGTTAATTAACTTCAATTTAGCTGTATGTATCCTACACACAATGGAAGCTATGAAGTGCGAAAAGTTGGTAGTGTATGTGCAATATTAGCAGGAACTGCTATGGGAAACTCCTACGTTATCAAAACAAGTAGAAACCCTCTTTCGTTACATAATGTACCGGCTTATTAATAGGTTAATTAATTTAAAAAATTTATTTTTTCTTTTTTTTTCAATTTTTTTTTCGTTGATTTTTATTACTCAAAAACTGCTGACGCTAAAAAATTTTATACTCCAGATCCGAAAACTAAATACCTGAAGCTTCAATTTCCTTTTTTTATTCTCTCTACGGCAGCTCTTTGAAAATTATAGTTTTTCGAAAAAAACTAAATTGCAAATTGATAAATGTAATGTAATTCTTTAAAAATAACAAAAACAGTGTTAACTTTAAAAATGTACTGTGGCCGTCCTAATCGATTTCAATTTTTCAAAAACCATTTGAAAGGTTGAGCGGTCTTTTCTATGCGAAAAAAATCTCAATTATCCAGATGCTTTATTTGAGGTTGTGCGACATTTTGAAAATTCGAAATTTTTTCTTCAAAATTTTATTCAAAGAATTATTTTGCGAAAACTATATAACCGATTTTAATGAAAATTTTTGTTTTGTTTTATTATACTCTAAAGTGTTTTTTACCAAAATTAGAATGCCCGCGGAGGAATTAAAATATTAAAAAAAAAATTATCCAAAAAACTTGATTATTTTACCGTTTTTTCATCAATTATCGCTATTTTGCAACATCGGTAACAAATTTAAACATTTTTAACTTCCAGCATATTGTTCAATATTCTTCCAAAATGCATAGGTTCCAAGATATAAGTAAAAAACTAAGATAAAATAGGTATTTTTAAAAAATTTTTAAATATTTTTGCAATTTTGAAAATGTTCCGGACCTCGCCCAGATCTAGGGATCTACACTTTTATTATGTGAATTGTACTGAAGGTTTACCCCCTCTTACAGCCAAGAAGTGGTCTATTTCAACAGATCCGCCCTGGTCTAAAATTCTAAAAAGGATTTTGTAAAAGTCCTTAGATTTTTTAGTGAGAAAGATATATGTACGAGAAAATTACCCTTCGTTAATTCAACTCCTTCCAAACCCTCACAATCAGAACATTCCAAAAAAACTTTGCAGTAAAAGCTACAAGCAGGTCTATTCCATCAAGCCGTATTACGGAAAGCCACTCACACTTTCCACTTTGCAAATATTATAGTGTAGTTAATTTCACTGCAAATACAGTACATCCCACAAAACAAGCTAAGCAGGTCCCTGGTATTAACTCACAAAGAGCGGAATCTCTGGAGATATGCAAAGGTTGCCTGTTCAAAGAGACTATATAGGTTCTTAATAAACACTGTAATCTTAACAGAACACCTTCACGTAATTTATATTTCAGTCGCGATATACCAACTATAAAGGAAACGTATTAGTGTACCTGACAGGGTATTAAAAATCTCAATACCACTTCTGATTTCAAAGTAAGCGCTATACGAGTGTAGACAGGACCAGATCAAGATTATTGTAAACAGTTTTACCTTCACACTAATCTGTACGCGGGTAATGGGTACATAGATTGTGTCAATTAAAATATGTATAGTTCTAAGTTGAGCATTAAATAAATAAAACATGTTTTGAGAATACGATTTTTTGAAAACAAATATTAACCATACCTTTAGCCTTTGGTACTGGTAAATTATTGACAGTGCTAAGTCAGCATTATTAATTTTTGACTATTTGGAGATCGCTAGTTACGACATTAGTGACATTTAACTGTTTTGAGGTTGTAAAATATATTTAATATTTCCAGTTAACCTTGATTTCACCTTGAAACTTAAGATCAAGCTCTAATCCGAGGTCACTAGCATATTGATTTCATGACACTACAACTTTTATATGAAATTTTTTTGAGAGGACTCAAATTATTGAATGAGCAAAGCAAATACATGCAATATAATTTATTACCAGAAAAATCGAAGAAGATATATCTGCAATTAAATTATTAATTTGTGTTTTAAAATTATTCAAATCAAATTTGGATAATAAAGCAAAGTAAGTAGGAAAATAAAGTAAGTAGGATATATCGATATAGTCATGGATACTTTGTCAAACATTAGTCGCCATATTGCTAATTGAGTTCATTTGTGATTGTTTGTGATTCAATTTGCTGTAAACTCTGTATAAATGGAAGCTAATGAAGATTTAGGTGTACCTGAGGAGATACTGGAGTGTGCGAAAGACTTTTCATTGAATGTGTCTACCAACGTTTTATGGATTAGTGCAAAGAAAAAAACATTAATTGTAAGTTGTATTCAGAAGATGTATTGATGGTGTATTTCTCAAACTTAGCAAATAAAATGATGCCGTCAACGTTTTGGTCACAATATTCAATGTTGCGGTCAACGTTTCTTTTTCTCAGTAAGGAAAATGACAACCTTAGACCTAGACTTCTGACATTAAAAAAATATCATAGTATTGTGACAGTTTACCAATTTAATTATAATAAAAGTTCAACTAACTATATTTAATATCTAATGGAGTCAAGATATATTTTGACTTCGCGAAAATTACTGGAAGAGAGAACTTTTTATTTTTCGCTTTGTAAAGTTGTCAGAAAGAACATATAAAAAGTTACCAACTGTAGAGTGTACGCTAAATTATTTATTTAACAAATTAGTTGCAAAATTACAGTTTTTCCAAAATATATAAAAAAATATATAGTTTTAAACAAAAAATTAAATTTTACATAAAAAATGTTAATAATTTTTTTTTTCTAAAATGCGAAGGCTGTAGAATTTTTTTTTCTAACGTACAAAAAATGTGTCGGGCGGCCTCCAAGTATAGCTCTCGAAGAGCGCGCTACACTAAATTTGTTATAACTTTCGATCTAATTAATCAAATCGACCTCACAAAAATTTAAATGAAAGAAGTCATTCGGCTATCAAAATTTCATATCTAAACTTGAGAAAAAAAAATATATGTATAGTACGTATACAAAGTTACGTCATTCTATAATTTTGTACAATAATAATAAAATAGCTCATTCTTTTAATTTTTAAAATAAATATCTGTAACTTTCACAGATTACTCTTCAAATGACGGTTGAAACAGTGAGCGATATGGAAAAAATATTAAAAATTTAATTTGAAAAATATTGAGCCCAACATATTCAATCATTTTAAAAAAATCAGGCCATACTTTATAGATCAAAATCTATAGTTGTAAATGTGATGTTGAAACTTTATGAAGTACTTTTTAAAGCTTAAAATCTCTATTTTAAGATGGTGCATTTTATTTTTCTTAAAAATTGAAATAATCGTTGAAAAACGAAATATAACAAAAAATAAAAATATTTGAAAAATCCGTGAAATATATTGTTAAATAAAGTTTAATAATGTACAAATGTTTTTGTTTAATAAACCATCAAAGAATTAAGTTAAATCCTCAAAGAAAGTAAATCCAGTGAAAAATAATTTTTTTATTTATAGTAATAAGTGGAAAATTGTTATAACAGCAAAAAAATAATGTTTTTTGATGAATTGATTTAATATTCATTTTTAAAACGTATATTCTGTATCTGAAAGTGTGAATATAAGCTCTCTTATTGATGTAGACACAGATATAAGTCTAATATATACAGGGTGTTCAAAAAGTTTGAACCCCCCCCTATCTCAGAAAATACTGCTCAAACAAAAAAATGATTTAGACAAAAGTTGTAGGGTTTTGAGTGAGCAATCCAACGGTTTTGTTATTTACAGTTTTATTTATTTTAAAAGCGTTTTACGTTTATACGAACTAAATAATAATTATTATAAATGGTATAAGAATACGATTTTTATGTTTTCGACTAAGCTCCAGCTATCAGTGTGTTAAAAAGTGTATTATTTACTTATTTTGTCCATTTTGAGGTTATACTCTTGTACGCTTGTAACTCTTTAATGTAATATTATTACTTAATATTACAAATAATCTTCAGTTTGCATTTATGCTAAACCTGTAAATGTATGAGTTTAATATTTATATATGAATATTGATCCATTTTTAAAATATGTAATTAATGAATAAATAAATAATTATTGATTGAAATTAATTGATTTTGGTTTTGTAATTTTGTATTTAAAGGAAAGCAGGGTTGATTTGCACTGCAGCATGCTCTCCCTGTGCTTGCATTGATTGCCTTAATTGTCCAGTTATTTTTGAAGAAGAGCAAGAACTCGATGAGATTTAAAAATGAATTATTTTGCAATAAATATGTTTTTAAAAAAATAAAACATGTCTTCAATTAAACCTCTTTAGCCATTTATAATTTTCATTTTTCGAACCCCTATATTACAAATATAAGCGAGTTTGATTTAAAATCGATAATTGTTAAATAAATTGTTTAAAAATAGTCGGCCATATTGGATCAGCCATTTTGAATTTTCATTTTCCAACTTCATATTCTTGTTCAGCGACATCGAAAACACCTATTTTGTCAATTTGAAAGTATTCGATTTAAAATTCATTGAATTATTTTAAATGATATTAAAAAACTATTTATTATTATTGTTTAAACAATTACAAAACAATTAGCGTGCAAAAATAAGTTTATAACTTTTTTTCTAATACTTATCTCCAAGTAATTTCAAATGGTTTTAGGAAAATCCATGCTTCCCATAATTATTTCGAAATAATGCGTAATTTTAAGCTATCTTGACTCCACTAATCTATTTAAATATGCTAGTAGCAGGCTCTTTATGAATTTGAGTATATAACAGTTAATAAAATTATAAATTTAAACTCATTACATCTCCGTATTTTACTTTGTACGCCGGCTTTGGAAAGATGGGTAAAAAATTAATTACGTAAACAATACCAAATTACCCTACTTGTAAACGACAAATGAGGAATATCTACATACTTCCTGTTTGTTTTGTCGTTCCTCTGTTTCATGGATCATCCGTGTATGCAAAAAAACATTTAATCGCTGATTTCCTGGTCCTCCTACAGAAAACATCCAGGGGAGAAAATTAGCGATAACGATTTTATCCCACCTCACACATTACCTTTATTGCCACAGGATTAAGGGGTTATATAATATATTTTTACAATGCAATTCGATAATGTAATTGGCAAATATTAGCTCGGATCAATCGATTGCTGATTATCCATTTCGCTCCTATCAGCCGTGGTTAATTTATTTTCAGGCGATATAAATACGTGATATCTAGTGCATCACACGGCAATCACGCATACTATTCCGCGGTGTTGTGTAGCAGGAAGCAATGATGTTATTGACAATTAATTATTTTATATATTGACACTTTTATCTTTTACGTACTTGCGAGCGCGTGTCGAAAATCCCAACTTTTGTTTTTCTACCGTACCTACGATGTTTAAATAGATAATCTGCAGCAAAACACAAGCTCGAAAAGTGATAAAAAATTATGGTACAAATCAGCTATATGACGCCTGAAACGTAAATATAACAGGTTGTGGATTTACACCTTCGCAAATGATTTTATTTTAATAGACAACTTTGAAATTATGGCGAATGCGCTAGGAATAAAATTTTATATACAGGGTGACATAGAAAAAAGTACATTGCATAGTGCCACACAATAGAGGACACTAAAATAAGAAAAAAAGTTCCTATGAACATGGGGCCGCAAGGCCTTCGGTTAAAGGATACGGAGTGTTGAATTTTAATTTTTTTTTATTTGCAAAAACAATGATAAATACTTCAACAATTAAATTTTAATGGTATGATGAAAAATATGATTAATTAAAACAAAACATTAAGTTTTTAGAAGATGTTCAAATTGTTGCCCTTGTACTTCAATACATTTTTCCATTCTTCTTCTTAATGATTGACGGCATCTTTGAAATATTCCTAGGTTATTATGAAATCTATCTGCCGATTCCATAATTCTTATCCATAATTGTTCTTCATTATGTATTTCTACAGCATAAACTTCATTTTTCATAAATCCCCAAAATGAAAAATCGAGGGGATTAAGGTCGGGACTACGAGCTGGCCAGGGTACAGGCCCCCTTCGACCAATCCACCTATTTCCAAATCTCCTGTCCAAATATTCCCTTGCCACTCGAGAAAAGTGAGCTGGCGCCCCATCATGCATGTAATACATTCTTCCAATAATGGCCAATGGGACATCCTCTAATAATGTGTTTAAATCATTCTCCAAGAAATTTCGATACAGTGCACCTGTCAATCGATTGGGCAATCGAAATGGGCCAATTAAGTAATTGTCGATTATACCTGCCCACACATTAATAGAAAACCCATATTGGTGANTTTAGCCATTTATAATTTTCATTTTTCGAACCTCTATATTACAAATATGAGCGAGTTTGATTTAAAATCGATAATTGTTAAATAAATTTTTAAAAATAGTCGGCCATATTGGATCAGCCATTTTGAATTTTCATTTTCCAACTTCATATTCTTGTTCAGCGACATCGAAAACACCTATTTTGTCAATTTGAAAGTATTCGATTTAAAATTCATTGAATTATTTTAAATGATATTAAAAAACTATTTATTATTATTGTTTAAACAATTACAAAACAATTAGCGTGCAAAAATAAGTTTATAACTTTTTTTCTAATACTTATCTCCAAGTAATTTCAAATGGTTTTAGGAAAATCCATGCTTCCCATAATTATTTCGAAATAATGCGTAATTTTAAGCTATCTTGACTCCACTAATCTATTTAAATATGCTAGTAGCAGGCTCTTTATGAATTTGAGTATATAACAGTTAATAAAATTATAAATTTAAGCTTATTACATCTCCGTATTTTACTTTGTACGCCGGCTTTGGAAAGATGGGTAAAAAATTAATTACGTAAACAATACCAAATTACCCTACTTGTAAACGACAAATGAGGAATATCTACATACTTCCTGTTTGTTTTGTCGTTCCTCTGTTTCATGGATCATCCGTGTATGCAAAAAAACATTTAATCGCTGATTTCCTGGTCCTCCTACAAAAAACATCCAAGGGAGAAAATTAGCGATAACGATTTTATCCCACCTCACACATTACCTTTATTGCCACAGGATTAAGGGGTTATATAATATATTTTTACAATGCAATTCGATAATGTAATTGGCAAATATTAGCTCGGATCAATCGATTGCTGATTATCCATTTCGCTCCTATCAGCCGTGGGTAATTCATTTTCAGGCGATATAAATACGTGATATCTAGTGCATCACACGGCAATCACGCATACTATTCCGCGGTGTTGTGTAGCAGGAAGCAATGATGTTATTGACAATTAATTATTTTATATATTGACACTTTTATCTTTTACGTACTTGCGAGCGCGTGTCGAAAATCCCAACTTTTGTTTTTCTACCGTACCTACGATGTTTAAATAGATAATCTGCAGCAAAACACAAGCTCGAAAAGTGATAAAAAATTATGGTACAAATCAGCTATATGACGCCTGAAACGTAAATATAACAGGTTGTGGATTTACACCTTCGCAAATGATTTTATTTTAATAGACAACTTTGAAATTATGGCGAATGCGCTAGGAATAAAATTTTATATACAAATTTCTAGATATACCGATCTTTTCTGCAAGATATTTAACAATATCATTAATAAACAGCATGGTTTTTTTTCAAAGGCTGTTCTGTAGCTACCAATTTAAAATCCTTCGTACAATCAGTCATTGATAGATAGTAAATCTGACAGGAAGCAAGTTTATATTGTGCATACCGATTTTTCTAATGATTTTTATTAATGTAGTACAGTCTTAATTAAATTTAATAATGTCAATATATGCCAATGGCAGTTTATTGGGATGGATAAAATCTTAATCGATGTCAGTATGTAAAAATTAATAATTGCACATCTTCTGATGTACCTCAGGAATATCATCTGAATCCACTTTTTACTCTTTATGTATGATGGTATCAGTGTTTAAAAAACTCTGATGAGTGGTGATGTGTGCTAGTAAAGATATGTTGACTTGCCCTGTATGGTATATTTATATATGTGACTGTTAACAGTTAAAAACATAACACTTTCATATAAACCTGTTAAATTATTACTATCGACTGTCGTCGTTACGTCTATTTTTTTTTCTAAATCTAAATCAATTCTTGAATATACCAAACATGAAATTTGTTTAAGGTTATGACTAATTTAGATTACTGTGTATTCAGGTACAGTCAATTTTTTTGATCGTGTTTCGTGTAGGTATTATTTAACCCAGTTAGCGTATTTATACAGGGTAAATAAATGCGAAATATTTTATGAGGTGCATGGCGAAGTTGTTTAGTGAATAAAAGTTCCTATAAACGTAGATTGAAATATGCTTCCTTTCCGAGATACAGAATGTTTAAATTTTATTTTTTTATTTATTTTTATTAATTATTTAAAAGAGTTTTAAAGATATTGACGCGAAATTTGATGGTTCTATTTTATTTAGAAATATTGACAGCAACCCACTAGATAATGTATTAATAGAATAAAAAATACACAATTTGCAATAAAATATGTTTAATTTTTTTCCTCAAAAACGGTGCATCCTACGAAAAAAATTAAGGCGACTAATTTCATTCCATTACCATTTTCTTTTATTAAAAAAGTTTGTGGCATTCTCACACGAACGCCACTGGTGCAAGTAGAAATATCCGGATCAACCCAAAAAATGCACATGCATCTGTCCAAAGCGTTTTTCAAATTTCGAGTCAAAATCTTTAAAACTCTGAAATAATCAATAAAAGTAAATAAAAAATTATAATTTAGTCTCTGTATCTCGGAAATAAAGCATATTTCGACCTATGTTTATATGAACCTTTTTTCACAAAATAACTTCGGTAACGACCCCCTAAAATATTTCGCACTTATTTATAAAAACCAAATATATGAGCATTTGAATATTTTGATTAAACAATTTTCAAACACCTGTAACTTTGCAAAAACTAAAGATATCATAAACTTTTCCTTCATTTTGTTTTGAAATGTAGTTTTATAGAAAAATATAAAAATAATACATTTTTAATTTTTTGAGTTTTTTTATTTTTAAAGCAAAAAAGTGCTTTTTGGGTGTTTTTTTTTAAATAATTCTCAAAAAAATCGTCTTTCAACATGCGAATATATGAGGCAGGTTCTAGAGTGGGATGTTTCTTATTCTATTTTTTTTCGAATTAATACGCTTTTTATATTCTGGCCTATTCAAAAGCGTGAGCCATCTGTATAAATAAACATACATATTTTGCCCTGACCTCTATCAAAGATCTAAACACCGTAAGTCGAAAATAAGTTTTGCTTGAATGGAAACAATTATAGGCTCGGTCTGCAACAAAACCTTGTCCCATTTTTTCCAAAAATAACATGTACCCTTCTCAAACAACGAATAAAATTCCTTTTACGGACACTTTGTTAATATTTAATACAAATGTATCGATTAACTCGGCTTACTCTTTTCAAAAGAGCTAAGAAATACCAGTTTTTATTTGTTTGTAGATATCTAAATGTAGTAAAGTTTATTTACAGAAAAACTTAAATTATGAAAGAACAAACTGACAAAAGAAATTGTAAATATAAGTATTTAAAGTTAATAGATCGGAAGGTCCATATTAAAGCGCAAGAAATAAATATGAAATATTAGAGGAGAGGGATTACAAAAATCCTAATTATTACGTGATATGCTTTCAAGCGTTGAAAATGTGTCTGCGGCAAAAGAAATACAAAATCCCTCCTAATTCCAATCCTTCAAAGGCCGATTTTCCACCCAAGTAAAAGCCTTTAACTTCCACTTACGAGTTCATACAAGCTCGTTTCCAAAATAATTCCATACAGGGAACGGAAATGAAACGTTTCAAGGATTCCAGCATTGATAAATCGTACTTTTATCAACACAAATTTTATATAATAGCAGTTTTCATTCAAGGAAAATTTGTATTAAATCGCAGCCATAAAAGATATGTATTATAAATGATGATATAAGGCTCGTTGTTCGGCTAACTCTTCATGTGGGAGTGCGCTGTATTGTGGCTTCGATATTAATGGTTTGCGGAAAAAATATTTGGATATGAATAGAAGTATTCCTTATCTATTTACGACTTGGCAGTTCAGATCAAGCGTACGTGATAGTTTTATTCATATTGTTTTTCCTATTTGCTCTTACGTTTTCGTGAAGTCATTTGCTCTCAATGTTCGGGATCGGCTGTAGGTGATTTATTAGGAAATGGCTCTGACGGGAGATTTTTGTGTAATCTATCATATGTAAGGTATTTTCAAATGGGATTTTATGTAGATACCGCCTGTGCAGAGAAAACGATATGCACTATGTCCCAAGATGATGGAACAAAATTAATTAGAAGGTAAACAATATAGTCAAATGATAATTAATTCATTTTTTCAAATTTATTCAGAAGAGGCAAAATACCCAAAAAAAATAAGAAATAGAGCGAAAACTATGTCACTTCTAACCAATCTAATGATAAATAGATCATTGTAACATATTATCAGTTAAACCTAATTTAGGCTCGCTATCAGATTATCGTTTGAATAGTAAAACTTTCATTGATGTTTGAAATTATATTAACTTGCAACCATGAAATAGAAATCCACGGCTATCTTCTTACGCTCTTATAATATAGTACTGGTTTATTCGAATATACACATACTAAATACGTATATATACAAAAAAGATCTAAATTATCACCTATACACGTGTTTATTTTTTTGACGATAACTTTCTTACTTTTTAAGATTTTTAATCGCACAAAGGCTCATTTTGCAGGGAAATGTAAGGGCTACGTGAACTGTTGAGTTGATCTTTTTTAAGCCCTTCATTTTTAAGTTTGAAGGGTTTAAAAGGCTCGAAGAGGGTGGTTCTCTCATTCATATGATAACTTAAAATGGCGATATCTCGATTAATATTAATTTTAGAGGAATAAAAAATAAAGCAAAATCTTCAGCAAAAATAAAGCTAAATTTTTAACTCTTGTATTTTTCGTACACCCTTTAATTTTTAAGTTACAGCGTAAAAATCGATTTTTTTTTAAA